>NW_020955609.1:132094-173717 GCF_003031625.1 Empidonax traillii | reverse complement strand
CCCCGGTTCTTCGTTCGCGAAGACTGGCCATTACCTTACCATTACATCAAGAATGGAGGAAATTCCTTTAAAACATCTAAATCTGACCTTACCAGGATAAGAAAGAAATGTTAACCCCGTGTATTGACAAGCGAAAATTAGTCACAGTTCAACATGTACACTGACTTATAGAGGTGGTTTATAATTTTTTTCTCTATTAACTCTGATCTGGCATTTTGCTATGCCCCAAGAACTATCATAAACCCACTTTCTGACTAGTTTTCTTTTTAAGCATTTCAGATAGTATTTCAAACATCCTTCTTGTATACAAGAACCAGAAAGTGGAACTTACCAGGGACAAAATAAAAGGAACTGGTCTCTTACCAAGCTGTGAATGGGGGAAAAAATGATAAACTTTTCCACACAAAATGTACTGAAAATGCTTATTCGATTTAGATTTTAACCTCTCATGACAAAAAAATTTTTTTCAAGTATTTTATAAATGGGAAAAAAAGAATATAAGCTATTATAAGAATGCTTATAATAGCTATTGAGTATTCAGGCTTGCAAAAGCACTGAGATAACTATAGTATCCTCAAAAAAGGAGAGCTCTGATCCCAAAACACCTAAACTGCTCACAGCATAAGTCACAACTACTCCATGGTCTCATGCTAATTTAGACATTATTCTGTCTCTCACACCTACAGTGCCAAATCATGGAAATCCCAATTCTTTGAACAGGTATATCATCAGATTTTACAGAAAGTTTCTGGAAACTTGGAAATATTTCCCCCTCTTTTTTTGACAGGTGTGAAAATCCTTCATGTATGACTGCAAATAAATCATTTTCCTTGCAGCCAGTACTCTTGTTTTCAAATCTGTACTTCATCTGACTTAGAGAAATTGTTGCTTAGATTTCTGAAATGCCCTCAACCACCAGACTAGGAATTCTGTGCTTGCACATTAGTAACCTCTTCTGCAAAAAGTTATCCTATTTATGATAACGACAAGATGACATTTGTCTACTTTAGGGTATGCTTAAGGCATTCACCTGGGACACATAAACTTCAGACTTGTTTCTGCTGTAGTGAGGTGTTTTGAAGTCCATCTTTCCTTATTCAGGGGTTGCTGCTTATGTCGTGTAGTTGACAAAAAAAAAAAAAAATACCAAAACACAGTGCCACAAATCCAGAAGAGGTTCCCAGGAGCATCCTTTCTGTGTCAGGTAACAGAATATAAAGATACAGTTTTACTCAGGCTGTAAGAATACAAGTTAGATCCTAGGACTACAGCTACAGAAACAGAGATAGAAGAGTCTTTGACTCAAAGTCAAAGGACATTTTTCCTTATTTACTGTGTTGTTTCTACAGTCCAGAAAAAAAGAGCACCTCAAAGACTTTCTTTTGTTTTTAAATGGGAGACTAAAACTCTGTGACTGTGCTGACCACTCTGTGGGTGTGTGCTTCTCTGTCCCAGTTACTGACCTACAAGGACTGAAGTAATTTAGTGGTTTAAGGGTTGGCTAATGATTAGTTCTGTTCATGCTTACCAGCCTCATGTTTGAATGACAGGTCTGTGTCTTCACTTCCCTCTGAATTATAATTCCTGTTGCACAAAAGCTTCAATTGACTTTGTGCTTGCAAACGTTTGATTACTTTTGGGCACACTTTATAGTCAGCTACATAGCAGTGATTTCTAAAGAAATCTGGCCAAAATTTTAACTTGAAACTTTCACTGCACCTCAAGGAAAATTCTAAACAGTTCAATTAAAAGAGCACACAAATGGGACGTTAGAAAATTTACAGCAATGGAAGATGAAATATTGTGCTCTTTTCCAATGGTTCTGTTGTGATTAACAACTTCTGGTCAAAATATCTTCGTGCCACAAGAGGGAGACACAGGCACATAATTTCTTCATTTAAAATGAAGCAAAAGCCTTAACATCCTGTAAATTACATAGTTCAGGGAGAAGAGCCCATTTACTCTCTCCTGTACATAACACTAGTTCAAATAGGTTGGCATAGAGGAGTTTCTACTCTACACCACATTATAGAAAAAAGAGCTAAAATTCAGGGATTTTAGGCTTTCACTGATGTAGAAAGAAGAAAACATGCAAGAAAATTCCAAGTAACCTTCCAAGGAGATAATACAAATGCTGAACTTCTAAGCTTTACTCTGAGAAGAGTTTGTGCTAGGAAATTAGAAGTGGAAAAGATGAATTCGTTCCCACTAAATTAATCTTGCTGTTGTATAAATTAGGTTAGTTATGGGAAAAGTATTTTATTTAAGGGAAGGTATTTATAGCTGCTATGATAAGAAAGAATGCTTCTATAACTTTAAAACAAAAGAAATTCAGCTAGAAGGGTGATGATGTTTTATGTTAGTATTTCATAATTAGTCATTTGTACATAAACTCCTGTTAACAGAACAACTTACAGTGTTCAAGAATAAGGAATTTCCACTCTGTGTGCAGATATTTCTAAATTTGGGTTGGCTCAGAGCAATTCCTCAAAATTCGTTTCTCCATCACTTTTGTAGCTGGGTTGCTCTGAGCTGCCAGTCAAATAAATTTTAGAATTCCTTGTTCTCCAGCACTGCAGCATGGTTCAGTTTGGCTAAACACTTCACAGAGTGGACTAAAAGAAGCACTACATCTTGAAGCATTTGCAAACCAGTATCAATAATTTATAAACCAAGGTAAGGAAACTCTGGAGTGTTGGGCAGCTGTGTTGACAGCAACGCATGAATTCAAACAATTAATTCAGCACAAGGGTGAACCAGAGACTGCGCTTGCTCTGGCAGCTGTTGAAACTCATATCTGTGTAATTTCTAACTGCCTCAACAACACAGGAAAGAAAGAAGAATGCAAGACAGAAAACAGAAAATATAGAAAGCAAAAAAAAAAGCACTGCAGATTTGAATTATTCAGAAAATTCCTTGTAGTGACCACATTGAGCTTAATAATCTAAAAACTTTTTTATATTTTCCAATTCTTCAAGAGAATGAAATTCCCTGTAAAATCAGTACACAGGTAACAACGGGAAATGGTCAAGAATTTTATGTTTGAAGACATAACAAAATCAGTTAGTCTTGTATATTATTACAATACAGAAAATCCCCCTTAATTTTGGAGGTCAAATGGAACAGATCTGTGTTTCTTTAAGAAGGGACACAAACTCTGCAGTTTTCAACTTGTTCTCAGAGGTCCTTAACAAAATATGTTGCTCTGCCTTGCAAAAGCATTTGTTAACAGTTGAATAAATCAGCCTCTTGAAAGAAGTCCTTGTAGAATTTTGAGATATTTACACACCAGGATATGAAGTATTTTTACAATGCATTTTGAAGCAGCCAATAATTGTTCAAAGCTGAATTTGAGTTACTCAGAGGGCTGAATATGACGATGTTTTGTCTTGACAGAAATACGTTAAGGGAAAGGGGAGAAAGAAAACAACACAATGTGGCCCCATCAGGATCAGCTCTTGCTTAAGGGGAGTGGCTGGTTTTGAAACCACTGAAACACTTCATTTTGAAACTGAAGTCAGTAATGGTAAAGAGTGCAAAGAAAACCATTTAATGTAAGTTTTCAATATGTCCATTTGCAATAAAGAACTTTTTTACATTATAAACTTGAAATACTGATGTGATGAGAAAAATTATTTCCAACTAGTTCTACAATGCTTTTGCAGGCATATACTTACTATGTTATTGTGTTAGAGAATTTGACAAATAAAGTGGTGGACCCCTGAAATACAAACAATAAGATATTTATGAAAGTTTTGTAAAAAAAATTCACTTTCTAAACACTACACTAGTAACATAAAAATTTCTCATAGTGTTTAAAATAGTGTAAACAATGCAGTGGAAACACTACAATGTGCATATTATAATGGTAATTGTAAAGAATACAGAATTTATTTCAGTCTAAAAGAGAGAGGATAGATGGGTTATGATTAAAAGCCCAAGGCTCTGCATAATCTAAATTTGAGGGTGAGTTTCACAAATGTATACTGCCTCTAAAAAGGAAAAAAAAATTAGAGCATTATAATCTGAAAAAAGTAACGAATTTAAATGTTTTTTTTTGAGGTCAGTAAAGAGATATTACAGACAAATTATATCCATAATCCCTAATGACTGTTCCATTCATTTCAATACTTTTTCTTACTGTTTTACCACCATAGAGTACTGGCATTTACTGCAAGAGTCAAACACAACCTCTCTAAGATGTGATAGAATGAAGGGAAGAACTGTGAATAAATAAAAAGGTAGCATTTTTCTTGAAAGAAAACTTTCATGAAATAGATAATATCCCTTTTACATAAAATTAATTCCCTACTGATCCTAGAATTTGCTTTTATTTCTTTATGAAGAACCTAAATATGTTGATTTGACTATGTTTTCCACACTAAGTTTAGCTTGGTTTCTATAATATAGTTCCAAATCCATAGATCACCCTTAAATTTTTCTGTGGTTCATTTCGCTAGAAAGAGTCAATTCATATTACTTTCCAGCTTCCTTCCAACCTACATCAGCTTTATTTTACATAAAATCTCTGAGCCTGTCGTCACCTGCAGATGCACTAAGGTAGATAAGGTAGGTATCCTTCAATCTACAGTTAGGAGCTGATAACACCGTCAGCGCAAGTGGAACCAAATATTGTTGCCAAGAAGCTACTAAGTGCATATGCTCATCTGAATAGAAGAAATGGATTAGAAAAGTAGAAACATATTGAATGCTGCAAAAAAGGTATGACAAAACCACAGTTTTGAAGGGTTAGCTAGCAGGTTTGTCATAACTTACGTAAATTTATTATTACCCAACTGTACCTGTATTTCAGACATGGATTCCATGCGTCTGCTGTAGCTGCCATTGTCCTCCTTCCTCTTCCATTGAGCTTGAAAAAAAAAGTCAGAGGCCTCCTCAAAAAGTGTCTCTTCAAAATCTGGATCTGAGAGAACAGAAAGAAGAATGAAACATTTATAATGCTTGCTTTCAGTGCAGACTGATTAATTAATCATCACAGACTGATTAATTAAAAGTTTTCCTAAGTCGTGTCTGTTTTGCTCATGACAGTAATAGGAAAGGGATCTTATCTGTGTTTATCTCATGGACTCATGAGCTCATGGGCTGTTATGTCACCTGTGCATAGATCCTAGACTGTTGGGAGCTGCAGAAAGCTGGAGCAAACCCACCTCCACCAGGGCAGCCAATTGGGGAAACCCAAAAATAATGGGCATGCCAGTAACGATTCATATAAGGTTTGCACACAGGGGAGAAAGAAATGTGCGCAAGATTAAAAATTTTTTGACATTACTTTTAAAAAGAGTATTTAGAACCGTGTAAGTATTCATTAACATTTTGTAAGTATGGGGTGGGGCATGTGTAGTGTACTGCTGGCATTAGGTTGGAATTAGTCAATTGATTTCCAGTTACCTCTATGTCATTAATTTATCAGAAAATGTTTAAATCCTGATTTGATTTAAACCATATGAGTTGATAATTTTATATGATAACTTCCTATGAGAAGAGAAGAAACTGAATGGAATTTCTGGACAAGATTCATGTATTAAATGATTCACATGTGATTCAGTTGCTCCATGCACATATCTAAACTGATTTAGTTAAAAGATAACAATGTTAAGGGACCTGGAACTGTGGGATGGACGACGTCAGGCTGAGTCAAAAGAGTAGAAATGGAAATGCTGCAGCATTTGTCTATATTTCTGTGGTCAGCACAAAATCTTAGACCTTAAACAAACTTACCCAGAAATTTCAGGCTCCTTAGTCACCTTCTGTCTCAGTTCTCTTTGGCAACCTTGTTTTGTGATGTGAAGCTAGAAGATATTGCATTCCTTACCAAGATCAAGTATAAAACCTGATCTTGGCCTTGACTATGGATCTCTTGCTCTGTTTTAATATCTTACCAGAAGACTGTCAGTTCTGAACATTCCCTAAGCAGATGGTTGCCATCTTCAAGATACCCAGCAAAACTCTCAACCCTTTACCCTCATAGGCCTGAAAAGTATTGAAAAAAAGAAAACAGGTAACAGGAACTAAAGCATAACCCAATGAAAGAACAATGTGGGAGGAGAGGGAGAAAAAAAATGAACAGATATTTCAAGAGTAAGTTATTTTCTACTAATAAATGCCATCAGACACTATATAGATTTAAAATCTAAAATGAATACATAATCCATATATGGAAAATCTATTTGAGTTAGAAAAAAGCTGTAGAGTAGAGCAGACTCTATAACCGATGTGGATATCCCTTCCTCTTGTGTGGTGACTAGTAGTACTTTTATCTCTGAAGAAGTACCCCAAAGAATCAACTGAATCCATATTCATGCACCTCTCACATTCCACAACAGAGAAGCGAAACCCCTCAGACTTACACTCTCAGTAACAAAATAAAAATGCAGGATTCTAGTGCCCTTTGGGGGTGGAGGGAGAAAAGCTGTCTTACCTCCTTACTACTGATCATAGTCAGCCAGTCTACTAACAGGTACTAGTAAATCTCTTACAACAATTTCAAAATTGACGAATCTACCATATGTAGCAAGCGTGGGTAGAACCTTTCCCAAATCTTCATTCGCAAAGCCTAGCCATGAGATCTGCTAATGCAGAAGCTCTGAGTCAGTTCAATTTTGAGCTGACAGGTTGTGACAGTGACTAGAGCCTTACTAATAACTCCCAATAAACAAACTACTGTAGTGAGTAATGAATTTTTTTGAAAGGGGTTAGGGTCGAACCTAAGAATAACAGCTGAGGGAGGGAATCAGCATATTTTTTATCATGACCCCCAACTGCAACTCAAGACAAATGACATCCTTTAAAACAACACCAAATGGCAAATGTAGCCACTTCAAATTTCACCCTGAAAGGACTTAGCAATGATTTCTGGATTTCAAACAGTTGTTACTGCTTTCTTCTCTTATGATGATCTTTTTTTGAAGTTGAGACACAACAAAGACCTTTTACATTAATATGGGCAGGCAATAAAAGCCCTTCTGTCGGTGAGAATACCTTAACAGATATAGAAAACATACTGGAATGTGTTGGTTTAACACACTATTATGTCCAGTGCTTTATAAATATGGAGGATATTTTCTTTGGCACATTTATACACAGAGCCACACACAACAAAAATAACTAACAGCATTAAGTCCCCAGGTACTGTAGTACCTTAATATAGTTTTCTTATTTTTTCCTACATTTCTGGACTTTGGATTTCTTGTGAAAATTAGATTACTTGCTCAGGCAGAATCAATTCTTTGAAGACAAAAGAGACTTAGCCTTTGGCAGAAACCTTATATGCATTTCTACGTGACAATGGTTTGGTCACTAGTTTTCAGGTCAAGTTCTGTTGCTTAAAGCAAAATATCAGTGATTTTTTTTCCTGTCACCCAAGATCCCAAATCTTATATTCTCTATTACAGCTTAGCAGCTTTGTTGAAAGCATCTGGCATATCAGACCTGTCAATATTGAGTTCATTGTATTACAAGATAAAACTGCTGTGTATGCACAAAGGATTTTTGAAAGCATACAGCCAAATCATTCAGAACCACGGATGTTCAGGGCATGAGGTAGTAGATTTCCTTCAAAAGTAATGTGCAGACTCCAAAGAACATTGGGTTTAGGCCACAGTTTACAATTTGTGTCACAATCATCTCGAATAACTGACGCTCATGAGTGAGAGGTTTTGGTTCAGTCTAATATCAAAAGTACATATGAATATGTATAATTATATCCTTTCACATACAAAAACTTTCAGAAATTTACTGCTAATTAGATAGCTATCTCAAAATTTTTGTTATAGATTGGTCTTATTACAATGATGTGTTATGTATAAGCACATATGGTATACTTTAAAACCAAATATTAAGGAAATATTCACCAAAAGTTTCTGTTTAAGTCTTACTGAATGTAAAGAGCAAGAAGTAAGGTTAATTGCATGCCTAAGATTAGTGATACTAGATATTGTCTGGACATGCTTTAAGACTAATTAGTTCTATTCACAGTAAAGCACCGAAAAGAAACCAATGACTTTTACATTTTCAGACAGAACTTAAAACTGAGTGAACAAGAAATGTCTCTAAAGAACAAGAAGCAGGTCCTGAAAGGGTCCAAAAAACAAAAAAAGGAACTTTGCCAAATTTCAGTTGATGGCATATAGAACACAAAAAACCTGGTTATATTCAGAAAACTTTAGATATTTGTGCTCTGCCAAGATAAGCTAGAGAGATTTACATGTCATGTGATTCTGTTTTACTTGTTCCTGTCCTTCTGATCATCTCTCTTAGTTGTCATGAAGGAAGAACAACAAGCAAAGAAGTCTGGTATGGAAATATAGGGGTTTTTTTACTTTTATTTCACTTAAGAATATCCTGTAAGGCTGTTTTGCCTTTGCTAACCCTACTTGGAGAACTAGAGGAAAATGAAGGAATTAGAATGTTCAGGAAGAGAACAGCAAAGAAAGTAGAGAAGTATTCTTTTTTTAAGGGCACAAAAAAATATTCCCTTCCAGAGGCTGCAGGGAGTTGAATCATTTTAACCCAGGCAGCCTAGTTTACGGGTTCACATTTAGACATACTTGAGTTTTACATGCACATACCTACCTCATCCTGCTGCTGTCAGATGTCAGGGAAAACTGAATTTCCTGACTGCTCCATTCAAATACCTGCTAAGAAAAATGACGTTTTAAATAATCATTTAGGGTTTTGAAATTTGGTCTCAGATGGAAGAGGTGGATCCACCCATAACATGGCAGGCTACTGTCTCAAATCTGTATAATCCTGAACAGGGTGGTGAAACCTTGTAGAATGATACTGATTCCAGATGACTCAATTCCACTTAACAGTCAGGAGACGACAGTTCTTTCAGCAGAATGGGTTCTCTTTGGAAAGATAACATCTACAAGAAAGTCCTTATTAATTGTTATGCAAATAGAATAGTACATTTGCTATTCTTGCAAATTTTTGTGGTTTATGGGATTACTTAGAGAAGCTAAACTTTCTAAAGGTGCTGGTTTTAAACTCTTGCATTAGTTAGTTTATTAATACTTAGCATAAATTCTATCTATTAACATTCTGTTGTCATGGTCATTTAGAGAGAAAAAAGCAGTAGCGGAATGTGAAGCAGAGAGAGGACTCTACATAAATGGGTGAGTGGTGTGAGTGGAGTCATGTCATGAGAGATAATAAGAGAGTTGAAAAATTTATCTAAGGGTATAATTACAAAGATAGTAATTCCTCCACTTCTTGAACACCAGTAGAATGGATAGGGAAGGTGCTTTTATTTTAGCCCCTTTTCAGTTTTATTCTCTACGAAAAGTAAATTAATAAAAAAAGTATCTCATGGATCTGTCTGGAGAAGGAATAGAGACATGCTTCACATTAAAATTATTATTATTGTTACTTTTAAAATCATAAAGCAGTGCCCACTGTTCCCCTTCAAGGATCCTGAAGAATTTTTAATCTGCAGGTAAAATTAAAATTTTTTGAGGTTCTGAATGATACAATGAGGAATATTTTCCCAGGCAAAATGTTAAGAAACAAAAATGACAGACAAATTTCCATCTTTGTAGGACCAGTAGTTTCTCCTTAGCCTCTTACTTTATTTAATCAAAATACTACCTCTCTGGGCACACAAATTAACACCTAGCCTATTCCTGTAAAGGCAGCTTGAACAACAGAAAAGGAAAAATACTGAACACGTGTCTAACAGTGTTACAGTTGGGGTTTTTTTAAAATGATTTAAGATCTGTAAGGTAGACTTTACCAATGTAGTGAATATAGTTTTATCCTTGGTTATAGTGTAAGGAGGAGAGTCAATAACTCAGAATCCATTGGGGACAAACAAACAAACAAAGCTAAAGCAAAATGAAACAAACTCAGGAAGAAAAAAACAACAAATAAAAAAAAAAAAAAAACCAAGGCATAATTTGCTTTGCAAAATGTTGTTGTCATGCCAACCCCACACCAGATATCTCTGATCTCGTTTTATTTGGACTTGAAGTTTTGGACTCTCCTGTGCAACTAAACTGTCCTCTGCACAAAACTTGAGAAAACTGAAAATAAACCATGCCTGCCTCTTTATGGTTTTCAGTAGCCACTATGAATTACCAGAAGAGGCATCTTCAGCTAGTCATGAAATCACGAGTGTTTTGGACACATATAAGTAATTCCCAAGAAAATTCATCCTCCTCATATTTTGGGCATGTGATGATAAGAATGAGCTCCTCAACAGCTCCAATTATTTGCTTGCTATGATATATTAAAAAAAAAATTAATAACTCTACTGAAGGCTGATTAAAATATTAGGAGAGCACAATCTACAAATACTCTTTATGACAAAGGATTTGACAATGGGATAGTTTTCTCTGAGAGACATTCTGGACATTTTTCTGAGGGTATCCACAAATGAAAGTTGCACCTTGAGTGTGAGAACAATCTTTTTAATTTCTCAAACCATTTGAAAGAAATGGAGACTGGGAGGCAAGCCGCCCACCTCAGGTATTCACAAATTTTCTTGTGGGACTGCAGCATATTGACAAAAGCAAAAGTCATTCATTTCACTTTTGAAAATCCTTTTGTATTTCAGTTCACACTGTCTGAATCACTACCTTCCACTAAACTTAAAAATGAAAACAAGAACAGTTTTCCTTCATTTATAGCCAAAGAGGAAGTTGCCACTTTAGCACCATAGATCATGTGTTCATACTTTATTATCTAATAAAAACCAGATCCCATTCATTCTGTAAACATGAAATTTCCTATCTGGATCTGCATAACGGCTTTTAGTAACAATTACAAAACCAAAAGACAAGTGTCAAAGTTTCTGTCTTATACATACACAATCACCAGCTTTCTATGTTTCATATTAACTTTTCACATTCTGTCTTTAACATTTTCCCCTGGCTCCCACCTTCTTTTAAACACCTATAGCAACATCATTTCACACTAAATTTATTTTCCTTTAAAAAGAAAAGAAAAAAAACCTCTTACTTGTTAGAAGTTAGAAAAACAGCTCCAAGGGCACGGTGGTACTTTGCAAAAGGGAAGCTTATAGTGACAAACTTTTGAAGAACTCTGATCTTAAAACCTGACCCTTACACAGACACACAAGTTTCCACAAACTTTGAGCTCATGTGACCAACTTTATCCTCAGCAGCAGCTTCTTCTTTTCTCATGTACTCATATTCAAAACTTCCACTCCAATGTACACAGATTTACTTACTGCCTGCAGGTTACTTTGCATTTACTTCCTCTTTGTGATCTTTATTATTTACTTCCAGTCTTTCAGCCCTTCAAAAGCTTATATATCTCAATGCAGTTCACGCCTTACTGATAATTTTCTCCCGAATAACTGTTGCCTTTTGGAGAAAACATCTTCAGAAAATAGATGCAGTACTACTCAACTTATATTATTTAATTAAAAATTCGTTTTCTATTGAACTCAATGTTCTTAAATGTCTTTTCCAAGCTAAATTATTTCCTTGTAAACTGCTTTTAAACTGGACTTTGAAATCTGAAAGTCAAATGTAAATGTCTCCTTAATATTATATTAAATTCAATATGAAATATGTTTTAGAAATTCACATTTTAACAGTTCAGTTAATACTTGATTTTATACTTGGTTTATGCAAGATATAAATCTTCTTTCAGAAAACTCTCTTGGTTTATGTTCTTCAGAACTTCCTCACACCATCTTTTTTTGTCAAGCCCATCTTGATTATTTTGTACTTTTGAGAGGAAAAGGTTGAAGAACTATGAATCTAAAATGCTGGTTTGTGTATATTGAGTGCATTTTTTAAGGCATAGAACTATGGTCTGCTTTCAGCTGCTTAGTTTCAGTGTCCATGTCTATCTGTCAACCAGCACAAAATTCCTGTCTCACATATTCTGTTTTGGGGAACTTTGTTTATGTCCAAATCGGTCTACACCAGAACTTAAACAACAGTGCAGAGCATCATATGAGTATACAGCAACATAACTGGATGGGGAAAAAAAGATACACTCATACACTCTGATTCATATAACATTAACTAGAATTGCCTTCATCAATTTTTTTAATCAAGCCATGACTAAAACTAGTCTAATATAAAATTGAATTTAACAAATAAGACCAAAACCAATTTCTCTAAGATCTACAAAGGCTCAGAAGGATTTAGGCGTGACTTCTCTTTAATAGTTTAACATCAGATCTTTCTAAATAGGAATTTCTCCATTGGCAATGCTAGAAAAGGTTCCGTGTGAAGAGTTTCCCTTTTCAGAAATGTAAAGAAATAAAGGAAATCAGTGACTTTGATTAATACAGCACTGGTAGCTAGACCTGCTGAAGCTTTGGGCCATTAGTTGTGAACTTTCACCCAGATGTGCTGAACTTTTACCTGCTTAAGGCGGCTCCAAAGTTGGTTTACATTGGAAAAATATGGAAGCAAGAAAGGTTGAAGCTGCCACCTGAGAGATAAGAGAATAAACAGCCTGCCTAGAGACAATGAAGAGATCCAACAAAGAATATGAAGACTGCTAAACCTAATATAATTACTGAGGGGAACTGTCACGTGAGGGGCACGAAACTTAGACTGTAAGAGTATATATGCCACATTTCTTTATTCTGTGTCCCTCTCTGGAGGCATCCTGATCAGAGATGCATTTTGTCATAAATTAATTAGTTGAATTCTGCCTGAGGCTCTGCTCGGGGAAAGTTAGGGTCAAACCAGAAGGGAAAACATCTGCATTAGTGTGTGTGTCTGAAGTCAACATGGGGTACCTGTCAGTTCAGAGGAGCCACCCACCATGGTGGGACTACAGAGTCCTGGTGCTTACAGTCTCAAGTGGTATGGATGTTGAGTGTGGGATGACTTTCACTTTCCTTAACAAGAAAACTTCACTTCTGTGTTGAAAGTGGTTGGGAACAAGTTTCAACACTTTGACCTTACGAATCTTAGGCACCCTGCTTATAAAAATAACACAAATTTGTCACAGAATTAAAAAAAAATTTGCTTTCCTGAGAGTGACATCTATGAAAGAGAAAAATTGGAAGAATAATGTCTTAAACTCTGTATTACCTTCTCCTCAATCCAGCATTCTGATTATATTTAGCATCCACTAGTCCTATTGAACAAAAACTCTGCATAGATTTTACACGTAAAGAGAGTATCAAAAAGTCATTATTTTTTTAGTGGGTGGAATCTTGGAACAAATTTCAAACAAAGATAGTAAATTTAGAAGGTTTTACACTCTCCCTCATTCCAACACTCAAAGATTTTAATTTATAGTGTTTCCTTATGGATAAAATATGGGAAATAATCTTTAATTGTTGGTGGACGTCAGCATTTAATCTCTAAAATTATTGCAGAATCTCAAATATTTAGGTGATCCTGCAGTATCAAACATAACCCCAACTGGGTATTCTGAGTGTATTTTTAATGAAATATAAAGTAAGCAATAACACAATTAAGAAAAATAAATTATAGTTTCCTCTAGGCTGCCAGCAACTTACAGCTTGGTGTTACCTCAGGCAAGCATCTATATGTTTGCTTATCTCAAGCACAAATAAAAGATGTCATGAGTTAGGGGATAGATTAGAGACTTTGCTCAGCATCCTCAGCAAAACCATAAGCACAAGCAAAACTTAGCATAATTATGTGCCCTTGTACCACAATCATTCTATTAATAAACAGAAAAACGCAACAAAAATTTCAGCTACTGAGAAATACTAAAGGCTAGAAAAGACATTTAATCTGAAATTTTCTAATTTTTCCACAGGCAGGAAAGTATTAAAAGGGATTCAATATCTACAGTAGTGGGGGAAGGGGAGGTCTAAACTTAAAACTGGAGGGAGCAAACCAGCCCAAGGAACAGCACACTTCATTAATGGAGCAAACTTCTGTCTTGAGTGCAACTGGGGGGAGAAAACTGGTCAAACAAACTTTCCAGTCTTCAGCAGTGGGGCTCCTGTAATGGAAGATGAACCTATAGGATAACGAGAGGAACATTTTGGAAGCCTGGACATCAGGACCAGAGTGGGCCAGTGTATAATGAATATACTGAGATCCACTCACTTGGTAGGTTTGGAAAAGAGATTAAATATACAATAAAATTTATGACAATCAGGAATGAGGAAATACTCCTTTATGTAACAGCTGATGCATTCGTTTGCTCTCTAGGCTATTTGCATGAAGAGTTTTGCATTGATTTGGATTAAGTGTTCAGTGTTTGCTTCCCCAAAGCTTGTTAAAAAATCACTGTTGAAGTCCTGGTGTACTGCTGGCTATGATCACTGACACGAACATTCAGTGGAAAGAACTTGGAGAGGGAGAGGGTGGAAACTCAGTGTTCTGAGTAATGCTGCTGGGAAAGACTGACAGAATAAGACATATTCACATTATTGGCAGAAGGGAACTAGTCAGATAATATCTCTTCCAACCTTCACCCACCAAAATTCCTAGCTCTCTGTGGATTTATGCTGTGGGTATAGTGTTGGCATAGATCAGCCTGATTACCCTATGTCACATGCAGTAGTGACTGTCCCAAAGTGATAAACAGGAACAAGAATAACAGGTCTCACTGTGTAATGATCGTAGTGTACTGATAATCACATAATTAAGGTGTTAGAAGTCATGGAAAAGAGAGGGTAGAACTTTAAACTTTGTATTAGGTCAAGGTTCCTTAAGGGACACTTAAAAATAACAGTAAAAATAGCAGCTGTAGAAACTGATGAGCAACAACAACTAAAAAAAAAAACAAACTAGCAGTCATAAATGAGTAAAATGGAACAGTGAAAAAGAAGAAGAGGAGCAAGTATTGTAGTGAAATAAAAACATGTCCATACAGTAGTGAAAGATAGAAATGAGGAAACAAGAATAAATGTAAATCAATTGTGGATTTTTCTTTTAGAAAGGACATGGGAGAAACCAAGAACCACCAGGAGATTAAAGTTTAAACCCCATGTGTTTGTTTATAAATGGCACACATCTCTGAAATGGAATTAAAGAGAATTTTATTTTTTTTGTAAAGTAGGCAGCCTATACTTGCTTTTTAAGGAGAAGCACAATAAATGGTTACTAGTAATACTGTACAACCGAGGTGCATGTTAATATGAAAATGAATACAAGCCGCAAAGACTAAGCTTTGGATTCAAAAGTGAATTTGTTGATCAAAATAAACCACACATATACAAATTTCATTAAAATTACTCGTAAATTTGCTTAGGAAAAGCTCATCTTTTAAAGCTGTGAGAAAGACAAAAAGGCCTGCCTGCTTAATTTTTTCTGTTCTCCTCTGATGTTCCTGTAGATTTTTTGTTGTGGTGAACTAAAGCATTTCTTCATAAGTAACTTCACAGTAAAGACAGCTCCTGAAACGCCTAAGTTTTTGTGAGCGTTGGAGAGAGAAGGAAGTGAAATGCTACTCTGGGAGGAAGTGGCTCTTTTTCGGCAGCAGATTGCATTCTTACCCTCACTACCTGCTCTCAGTCATAAAATAAAAAAACTGTGACAGATTCTCCAGCCTGTTACAGCTACTCCGGAACTCCTTCGCAAAAGTCCCAAAAGAAGTAATTTGTGATAAGTGAGGGACAAAATATGACCATTCTTTCCAGTCTTTAAAAAAAAAAAATAGTAGCAAGTTACATCAACTTAAAAAAAAGACACCCTAGGATCATAGGACAAGAAGTACAATATCCTCCAGAGTTCTTCAGGAAAAGGACTTTCAGATTCTGCAAAAGAATATAACTGTCAGAGATCAGAAGCAGGAACTGTCAAGTCATTAACTAGAAGAGGGAGGAGAATAGGAGAAATACATGGGTATAAATGTCCTTTCTTGTAGATGGGAAAATATCCCACATAGCCCAGAAAACAGAATTACTGATAACTGAATGGATTTGAACAGAGTCTTGTTTCAAAATGACATCCCAGAATTACACAACCAGAATCATAGTTGGAATTAAACATGCATTATTATATTTTCTAACTAAAGCACCACAGAACACCTTGGTAGCATTAACCATTTCTTACAGGCACATTGTTTTCTTTTGAGGGGAAGGAGCTGCCAAAACTTCATGGAAATGGAGTAGTGGAAAGGTCAAACAAATGACAAGATTTTCTGTATCTCCAATTTAATTTATCTAGCCCTCCAAAATACTAATTAGATACATTAACTAGACATTAAAAATTCAATTTAGTCCATTAAAATTATTAAATTAAAAATAAAATTTACTAGAGGAGATAAAATATTCTATTTCCTGTGGCTAAAATGAACACAAAACTCTCTTCACAATCACTCATTATTAACACTTTACAAGGAGGAAGGAGAGATTCATCCTTCTGCTTACCTACCTGACAACAATGCTGCAGCAGTCTTACTCTGTTGTCCAAATTACTCAAACATGTAAAAGGGAGAGGTATCTGTACACCTCCTACTTTTTATGTATTCACTTTGAGTAAATATTCTCAAATATGACCTCCACTTTACCTCTTCAGAGGCTGCTGGTTCTGCTATTTTCTCAGCTCTGCATCCAAAGAGGAGTCCAAATCCCAGTGTCTCTGATGGGTCCTTGAGAGACCATGAGGTAGACAGAAAAACGAGGACATTAAATATATGGTTGGTCATCCCTTTCCCCTCACAATTTCATGATCTTACTTCAGTTAAAGCTATATTTTCAGATATTATAAAATTTTTTAAAAAAAACACAGATACTCCTCCTATGACTTTGCCCCATTACACCATGAAAGAAGGTAACCTTTCCAATACAAAACAGATTTAGCACAGTTAGAAAAACACACTTTTATGCCACTTTTGTCCTGACAACTTTTTTACTTTCCTGGTGAGTCAATGGAAGTCCTAGCCCTTGTGGGCTGTTCTTCTGCTAATTTATGGCTCGTTAATCTGAGTTGTTTATGGAATAGTAGAGATGCAGATTTTCTTCTCTGAGACATAAATTCTTGTAACTCTAAATTGTTTCCCTTAGTGAAATATCACACAGAACTCCTTAGTTTAGTTTAATAACCAAACACTCTGAAGTTCCTGATTTGGGGTTGAGATAAAAGTAAAGCAAGTCTTCAAATCGGTATTTTGAGAATTGAATTTTAATTTCTTCCACACTTTACAAATCATTGATTACAGTTCAAGGATCACAGTAATGAGAAGAAGCTTGGAGTAAGCCAGAAGAGTCAAAAGTAGAGCTAGCATGAAGTCCACTGGCTCCTAAAGATATTACACACATATATCAAAAATCCATGAGAACAGAGCTCCTTCCTTACTAAACTTGATAGAAATTAAATTCATCAGTAATACAAAAGAAATATAAAATATAACATTTTACCTAGAAAACTAATCAGAAAAGACACTATTTTGAAATACTGGAAACATTCAAAATACTAGAGGAAAAAAAGAGAAAAGAAATGATTTTGTATTTTCTTGATTTTAAAGCAGAATAAAGCTAAGGGTTACTTGACAGATATGCATAGTGATGTGTACCATTCTAATATGTGTTTACTTTTAAAATTAAGGAATTACGAATTTCCTTCTGTCAGTAAAGAAATCAGCATCATAAACCTTTACATAGTGAATACTAACTTTTTAGGTCTCCTTTAAGGAGACTTTTTATGTCTCCTTTTATTTCCTTTAAGGACACCACAAGCCTCTCTTATTAACAAACAATATCTTGTAGCAAGAGTTTCTAAGGGACAAATTATGAATTTTTCCAACATTTTGTTGTATATTTAAACCTTTCCTAGTACCAAATGTGCCTAATTATTAATGTTCTGGACAAAACAGAAAGTTTTAGGGATATTAAAGCTATATTTATTGGATGTAAATCACTTTGGAGTTATATAAAAGTGAAATTTAATCACAGTTCTCTCAGTCTATAAAACATTATTATTATTTACTTACATAGGCTTATTGAAAGCAAGACACTCCTTAATGGTTTCCACAGTAAAATAAATAAACCCCACCATTTAAATATAAATCAATTATTTATGATTGACTACATGAACAGACCATACCTCACAGGTATTTGTTGTGCAAAGGGAAAAAGATTGTTGTGCAAAGGGAAAAAAATTATAAAACTGCAGAAAAACTTTCTCAGATGGAAAGTAGAAGAAGCTTAAAGTAATAGTTTCTAAGTGAAGGTTACTTTTTGACTCTAACATCTCCTAAAATTGTATGATTCATTTTAATGGGCTTCATGAAAAGGTGAAGTACTTGAAGTAGGTATACAAGTGGGAAGGTGATGGTTTCTCTTGAAGCAGTGGAAGGACCATGGAATGTAAAAGTGTAATCCTCCTCAGTAAAATGACTACATAAAGCAATAGCACTTTCTTATCCATTTATCCTGAACCACTTAAAAATGACTTAACACATTTAGCTCCTGGTTAGACCAAGGTTCAATTGCCTGTTCAGTCTGAGAAGATTTGTAACATCATCTTCTAAGTGGACACATTGATGACCTGACTCTGTTTCAATGACAAAATAATAACATATATGCAAAAGTTCTGAACCCTAGGTATCTTCTCTATGGGAACATCTTATCCATAAAATTTTAAAATGATCTTCATTATTAACAATTAAATACTTCTTGTGTAAGTGATATTAATCTTGTTAAATCTTCTAAAAAGGAACAGCTTCAGCACAGAAATTGAAAACACACTGTCCTAGAATATTTCATAACACAGGAATTCTCCTGGTCACAACACAGAGGCCTATGGAAAAGTGTCTTCTTAAATGATCAAAAATAAGTGTGGATTATAATTAATCATAAAAATTCTGAAGGCTTTTCATTCCCAGTGTTTCATTTCTGTTCCAGTAATCTATAACTGACTGATAATGCCTACAATTATATCTTTTAGTGGGTTAGCCCCTTCAGAGGATAACTGCCTGCTTTGTCCCAGCTTTTGCTTAAGAAGCTAATTGCAGTTCCCGAAAGTTGGTAGTCTCCATACTGAAACAAAATGTCAGGACAAAGAATCTTGTATCCGTATAATATATAGATTTATTTTGCAAAATATGATATTTAAAAGTAAAGGCAGATCTGCTTTTATTCAGCTATTGCCTTGTTTTCTGTATACATACCACCAGACTTGGATTTCAATTTTCCTAATAAGGTGAATTATCCTTTTTTGAAATCATAACTGTGTGCCTGTGACCTAACTGCTCCCACAGCAGTAAATCAAAACATTGCAGGGAATACAAGCACCACAATGGCACAATGAACACATTCTTCATACAGAGACTACAAGTAATAATAAGAAAGGAGAAACTAAGACATTACATATAAGAAGCCTTGTCTGAATAGAACTGTCATCATTTCCATGAACTACTGGCAGGCCTTCAACAGATTGTTAGCTCATATTTCCCTGTCTCTAGGAAATTAGTGTGGTGTACTCTTATTGGAGACTATGCACCACAACACCTGAAATATCTTCATACAAAGTATGCAGGTTAGGAGAGAACATATAACCTTGTTAGATGTAAATTGTTCTCAGCAGACTGCTTTGTGTGCTCACCCCTTTCAAATCAACCTAAAAGTATTTCCACTGGTGATGTCAGAAACAATTTGAGTGGAAAGAAGTCACAAGAACTGAATTTAATTTCAATTATTTCTAAGGAGAAAAGCCACAATTAATTTGTAGTTGCAAACACATATGTGACGGAGTCTTTTATTAGATTATTGTAATTATGTAATATTTGCCAAGAGATTTTCAAATTATTTTATACATAACAAAATTCATAACTAATATTAAAGGAATAGATGTTTGAGAAAGTAGGATTTCACTTCATAATTTTAAAATGGAAGCGAAACAATAAGAAGACTTGCAAAATTTTTTTTGTTAGCGTTCTTTTCTTTGATTTTCAATATTATACATGATGTGGAATAGTAAATTGTACTATGAGGGAAGCACTAGGGTTTAGTGCAAAACTTGAACTGCTGGTAAAAATTTATCTTCATATTTTGATCTGCTGTGAATGAATAACAGAAAACAGTCTTTCCATTATCTGATGATTTGCTTCTTTGAGTCACTCAAAGTACACCTCAGCCACAAAGTTACCTACCAGGATTCTCATGAGGAGACAGGAGGAGAGGGAGGACACATACCATTATTTTCACATAAACTCAGAATTATTTATTTTTTTCAGGAAACTGTTTTTTCATTTGTCCAATTCCTTGGTTTGCCTTGCAATCGCACATAGTTATAATTTTCTTCTAAATTAAGTTTATCTGAAAGCTCTCTCAGATGCACTTTTTGCTATAAGAGTAAATCAAGGATTAAAAATGTTTTACAGTTGAAAGTGTATTTAAGAGTATTAAAGTGTATTAAGAGTATTTAATGTGTAGCTCCATAAGTCATTTCACACTGGCACAGAGGGTTCCTCTTCATGAAAATGTTTTGACTTTTGCCTGTATGCAAAACCTGAGGGCTCACCCTTTCACTGGTTTTGCATATCCGGCTGCTGTTTACGAGCCAAAAACAATAGTCATCAAGCATCTGGCAACTGTCTATTATGAATACTTTTCATAGTATCTGTAAACTCAATGAGGGTGAAGTTCTACTATTAAACACGACATCTCTATTCTTATTAACGGGAAATATGTAGTCTGTTTTACATTGTGAGTCCATTTTTCTTGAAAGTCATTCTTTGCTGGTGAGAGTAGGGAGATACTGTATTTTCCTAAAAATTGTGTATATGTTTATACAGGTCAAAATTTACATGAAAAAGACGTAGAAAGTGTTTAGTGAAGGCTCTTTTGTCAGCTATAACTATTTTACATGCTAAAAATAGAGAAAAACAGGGTTTTAAGCCATCATAGAACACACTAATGAACATGTTTTGGACAAACTCCAAATAACGATTTCTTCCTAACTTTTTCTTAAAGTTTGTCTGACTCGAAAAGAGCAGGGAACTCCAAGCTATAAGCTGGCTGCTTTTGTTATGTCTATTTTTAACATACACAGTGATATTATTATAAAAAGTTCAGCAAAAGATGCTGTTTTCAGGGGAGAAATACCAAATTTAGGATAACTGAGGTTAGCAGAATTCCCATCTCATTAAACCCACAGTTATGGAACTAGGAAAAAAAAGTTTCAGTGTTTTTGTTCTTCATCTTTTGAACCTTTAGGTCATGTTTTAAGGTTTAATTCTGCAATCATGAAGTCTCTAGAAACTGATGTCTGAGACTTTCTTGTTGTTGTTGAAAATGTATTTTTAAATAAGAAATGCAGAACTAAAAGGTATTTTAAATTATAGATAATAAACATAGCAAAACATAAACATACGTAGTACTTCAGCACATTTTCTCTTTCCACCTATGAATTAAGACATTTTTCATTGCTAAACTCACTAATCAAAAGCATACACACTGTTATGACATTTTACCCTTTTTCAATAGATCTGTAATTTGCCTTACATGTACTACATCCTCATCAATTTATAATGCAAACAAAGTACATATCAAACTGCCACCTTCTGAGATACAGATTTATTGTGTTGACACACTGCAGACAGTGTTATTTCATCCTCATTTATTAAGCGTATTTCACTGTAATTAATGAACGATGCTATATCATTATGGAGCAGTTAGGAATGTTTTAAAGTTGAAGCACTTGAAGTACATTAAAAGTACATTTGGAGAATGAAGAAGGATGTTTCCACATTTCTAATAGAAGATTACAGCAAGTGTTGATAAAATGCTGTTCTATTTTATTCAGAACAGGTGCACATTAATCATCCGTAATTTATAGTCTGCATGACTAATACAATTGAATACAAGAAATTGACATTTTATATCTTCTCCCATTCAGCATTCATTTGCAATCTTATTTAAATTAACAACCACTTTAATCAGAAATAACTTTCCTACAGAAAACAAAATTTCAGAGTCTACAAAACAGGTAATTTTTTGTCATCTTCTGAAAATTATTTTCTAAGTTATGATTTCTAATCATTATTTATGATGTAAAAGGGCTATCAAACAACATGTGAGCTGTAACAGTGTTACTTTGGAAATATAATGTAAACAGACTTTAGTACTCAAACTGTTGAATCCTAGTCTAGGAACTGAATTCAGAAATGCAGACCAAAACATACTGGATTCAGCATCCAGAAAACACTACTTTGGTTGCTGTCACGATCTTAACAGAGTTCAAATTCAAGTTCAGAATTCATACAATGCAAAATAATTAAAACATTTACATTGTTTTATTTTGCTTCCTTATCTAAAAGATTTGTATTAAGATACAATTCCCTTGCTTTCAAGTGTATATATAGACACATATACACTTAAGTGTATATATATACACATATCTCAAACTTTGACTTTATATTTGAAAATATCATCTTTCTCCCATATAAAGTATAATAATGAACAGTAAAAGTACAGAACCTTACTAAAGATGAGTAATATTCTTCTTGAAGTCTTTGCAAAGTAGAAAATTTGAAGTCCTCAGCTTCCTTGAGAAGCTCGATAATAATTTGGTAATTTCTGAGCTGTACAATCATCCAATTTATAAACCCTTCCTTTTCTGTCTTCAGCTTCTTTTCACTCCAAGTTTAAGTTTACTGTCTATTGTCAAATAAAGATAGAAATAAATGAAAATTTGTTTAAAATAGAGCAATTTTGCTGTAAGGAGAGAAAAGATAACTGTGGAGCAATACCACAAATGAATTTTCAGGAAAAATCTATATTTCCACATAAAAAAATAACTTGTTAGCAGAAGACTTTTTGAACTGCACAGTTCTCCATGAGGGTACAATGTTTCCACAGATGATTTTCTCTGTAACTTGTTACAAGAGAAAACAATGCATAAACGTGATTAAGTTCCTTATATTGTTTGATTCGATTTGGTTTTCCTCCCCTCCAAATCTGTATGAAATTGTCGGAAGTAAAAAATAAACTACATCAAGACAAATGCTGAATCAGTATCACCAGTCAGACACAGACAAGTGCCTTGTCTAAGACATCCTGATAAAAGCCTATGTACTGGGGGCAATTCCTTTAGTGTACGATACTGTACAAATTTAAAAGTATAATGTCACAATATCTAAGAGCAAAACTGTGAAACTCCCTGCTCTTACAACCTAATGAACAAAGGAAAAATGAAAACCAAGTTATAAAAGCCTCTGCAGAGATAATTAGAAGTCTCCTCTCTCCCAACAGGAACAAAATGAGAAGTCAAAAGCTGTGTATGTATGTATGTATCATAAGCCTAACTGCATCAGTACATATAGCATCATAGCCCCCCTCAGAGTAACAAGATCCACTGCCTCCTTTAAAGCTTGGGTGTCAGGAGAAACAGGAAAACTGGTAAAGCATCTGGGATTGCCACTGCAAGTGTTCCTGAAAAGCTGGGTTGAGTAGCTTGTCAAAACATTTTAGTCTCTAGTATCACTCTACAAACTAACTTGAAGGTCTGTAAATCATCTGTAATTTCTATTGATTCTGACATTAACACTGCCATTTTAATGCTTGACTTTCAAAAAACCAGTCTGCCTCCACTTTAAAATCTGTGCCTACTTCTTAGAAATCTATTAAAGATTTTGATACATTTCTTATTTAAAATTAAAAAGACTAGGGCAGAAAATGTGAGATACAATTTTTTGCTATCAGGGCTAATGTGAACTTGGCATTAGGAAATCTTCCCCTTAAAGCTGCTCCCTTTACACTGCCTGCTTCAACCAGGAGTCACAGATGGGTGACTAAGTGGGATCACAGCAGATGTAAAAGGGACAACGTGAAATTTGATGGGAAATGCTAAATATCCTGTGAGGTTACAGCACATTTGTCCCTGGATTCCCTGTGCATGTGGGTCTCAGGCTTCACTGGCCAGAGGAGAAAAACTTCCTTCCACTAAATAAACCCCAACCGAGTGATGCCACTAGAGGGAGAGCCGACCATATTTATCGTGCTGCTCAATGGTACCAGTG
The DNA here is from genome assembly GCF_003031625.1 of Empidonax traillii. Lineage (NCBI taxonomy): Eukaryota > Metazoa > Chordata > Aves > Passeriformes > Tyrannidae > Empidonax > Empidonax traillii. The sequence continues at coordinate 149,813 of NW_020955609.1, read as the reverse complement.
ACTGGACGAGGTAGGTGGGGACAAAAATCCAAACCCCTTCTGTACCAGACAACGACAACGCCAATTTAAAAAGGCTACAGATGTATGTGTAAACTATAAACTCTCTTTTTTTTTTAATAAAATATAAACTTTGGAGATAATGATAGAGATAAAAGTGGAGGGACTTTAATGTGTTTCCAACCACTGCAGGCAGGACCAGTTCACTTATTGCACTCTTGGCAAGTACCTGTTCCTAATAAACCCAGCAGTGATGACTGGAGTTTCTGGATACAACATGACTGGTTTGATTATCAAAGGAGCCTATTTAATTTTTTTATATTCCTCTGAGATGTAAAGGTGTTTTCTTCCTGTTAACCTAAACATTCCAGAGCACTTCAAGCTCAAGAAACCTATCCATCCCACAGTTTCTGTGGAGAGGATTTTGCATTTCTCTCTCTTGTTTAGCAATTTTCAAAGTTTTTAAGGGTGTCATTTGATCTCCCCTCCATGTTATCCAGTGTAAATAATTCTAGTTCCTGCAACTGGTCCCTACACATGGCCATTTCCAGACCCTATCTATTCTCACTGCTCCTCAACTCAACATTCTCTCAGTGACCAGCACCTTTCTTAAACTGCACATCTCCAAATGTAGTCAGAAACCTATATAAGCACCTCTGATTATCGTTACCTGCGTGTGCTTCTGTACATTTGCCTAATTAGACTTGCAGCTTGAATAAAAACAAAATTTAAAAACCTGTTCACTACATGAAAGGTCATCCAAATGTTCCTTTATTCTTAAAAGGACTTCGATTTTCAGTTGCAGTGATAACTGCATATTAAGTAATTACTTCCATCTCCAAGTCAAAACTGGAAAGTATGGGCCAACAATAAAAGCAGAAGGGACTCTTTGAGAGTCAAATTCAATGGATAATTTTAAAAATATTTGCTTCCCTCTCAATTTATACGCTTGCATAGGAGTTATCAGGTATCCAGTGCTTATGACAGCCTATTCAGTCACTGTGTCAAAATGCTTCTCACAGTCAGATATTGTTTTAATTGTTTCTCCTCTATGCAAAGGACTTATCTGCATTTACTCTAGCTAGTTCATGACAAGTTCATAGTTTTATTTCCTATGTACCCAACAATGATTTTTTCTAACATGCTTTTTCTGGGAATTGACATTAAGTTTAGCTTTCCTCATATTTCTAGCATGCTTGTTTTGAAAATACCGTGATCCCATCAAGATAAGTGATTAATAATTAGATAAAGCAATTATTCTCTAATTTATTATTTTCCCACACCCACCAGTGCTTTTACCTCTGTTTTGAAAATCTGCTGGCTGCCTGATCAGAGGAAAAGATCACTGGCAGGCAAATCCCTCTTGCATTTCTTTTAGGTAAATGCCTGGAGACCTCTTCCTATTATTTTTCAGGTCAAAAGTTGGTGATAAAAGGGGAATAGTCCCACCCTGACAGTGAAAACTATAGCAATCAGCAACTGATTGCTGATCTTAGAGAACAGTTGAAACTCGAGTGTCATGGGAAGCAAGAATTTGGGATTGGAACAACTGAGCAAAGGAAAAATTTTTTATATTGGTGGAAAATCACCTCAAGAAACTCCTCAGGAGAGGAAAAAATATTACAATTCCTGATGAAGAAAAAATGATTAAACAGCCACTGAGTCTTCTTAAGGTCACTGAGAAGTTCACAGCACCGAAATTATCAGAAGTTGTCCCACAGCTTAGGAAGGAGTGATGAGAATTTGTGGATTTTTTTGATACCTAGAATTAAAATCATACTTGATAACTTGCCTTACACACGTAAAATTGTCCAGAATCATTGTGGGTGAAAGACACATACAAAAACTCAATTTAAAACAAATAAATAAACCATGCCATGTCAAATTCCTGCTGAAGCCCCCAAAAGCAAATACGTATTTCTGCTGTTTCTGTTCAAACCTAAGAGTTGTCTAGAACCTCTTCTGAGAAAAAATAAAACCTGCACATAAACTTGCTTCCTAATTTGCACATTTTTTCATGCTTTTCAAATTTGTTCTTTTAAAAAACTATTTTAATAATAAGAGTATGTCAGCTCATCATTCATTCTCTGTAAGCCATTTTTAACATCAAGATTCATATTTTAACATAATATTCTGAAAAGCCTTCCTGGCAGAAGAATGGTTTTTAACTATATTTTCTTTCTTTGATTTTTGCATTTATAGAAACTATTATTGTGGAATTCCTTGCTTTATATAGGCTGAAATACATAATAAAATAATAAAAATGCTTTTTTCTTTTATACTTGATTCCCCAAGAATGATGACATTTAAGAATTTTGGAAGGTAAACAGTTTTTTCTTTTTCATTTTGACAATGCAAGATGGTCAAAATCTCCTGAAAAAAGCTCAGGAGATTTTTGTCTCAGCCAAAGCCAAATCAGAATCTTGTATGATTTAACCTTAAACTGGTAGAAATGTTAACCAAAAGTTGATCCGTAGCAAAATGGTGTATTTGTATCTCCTTCCTATTAAAACCCGAGACTAGTCAGAACAATTCTCTACTCATGTTACTATTGTTTCAAGGGATTTTGACTGTGCCTTCTTTAATCTTATTCCACAAAAGCAAGAGCTGGTAGTATTTATATGCCTTTGAAATTTCATGTTTTATTTATGTTATTTGCGTATTATACTTCTGGACTACTGTGATATCAACCCTTGGGAAAATTAAACCCTTTTGCTGAATGGACTCCAAAATAGGTTTGGAAAGCACTACCACAATCCATGTTTACTGAAATACCACCCTTATTACTTTTTTTTTTTCCCCATTATTAGTAGGATCAATAATGGATTTGGCTGCATATGGAGCAAGGATTTCACTTACTAATTTAAAGAATGATAAACAAGGAAAAGATAAACAGCTTTGCAGGAGAACAAGGTAACATGATTTTACCATTTTTGACTTTAGTTTCACCATTGCCAACATGGTGAACAGAGGGGGTCAGACATCTGTCAGCAAGGAACAGATGGACTAAACAGCAGCAGAACATTTAAAACAGTTCAGAAGATTATTACAAAATTCAAAGAGTCTACAGAGTAGTAGAATTGAGGAGTGGGAAAAGACAAGGAGAGGAAACCAACTGGCTCTTAGGAATTGCTCAGTAGATGGTTAACGTTACCTGGTGCATGTTATGTAAGAGTTACTACTGCATTAGAGGAAAAACTGATGCATGCCTGGCATGAGTTACGGGCAAAAGAAACTCCTGCACAGACTTTTCTGATGTGCTCATGTTCTAACAAAAGGTTTTCAGTCATGGTTTACTGCAGAGCTTCATGGCAGTGAGCACATGGGAGGTAGAACTTTTGTGCAGGTACCCAAAAGTGCAAGCGCATGGCTGACAGCTTCACCTGTGGAAAGAGCTCCCTAGTGCTGAAAGTAGTGGGTGTACCATCCTACACAGGCTTGTACCATTTCATCCCATGGTGATTTAAACACTTGCAAGAACTGATCACTTAAAAATGTTGCCACGTTCAACTACAGCTTTTTAGTTCCATATGATGTCATTTTAGAACCAAGGAAAGTCACAATAACGTTTGTTTAAACATACAAACTAGATTGGTCTTCTCAGCCAATGCTTCAAAAGTACAATATACAAAATTACAAAAGAATAAATATTATAGAGAACAAGACTTCACTCTGGGAATTCTTATAAAAAGAACAATCTTCTTAATACAAAATACACCACTACATACACTTCCATAGTATTTATTTTATGGGACCTTTACCAGCAGTTTGGAAGAATATTCTCTACTTCAACATTTTTATTTGAATTTTATTCAAATTTTCAGTCTCTATAAGAAATTCAACAGCTTTTCATCCCATCCCCCTACTATTGCCAGTTCTTTGTAGAAATGATGAGTAATACGAAATCTGTTTTATTTTTAAAATGGAAGGTTCCTTTGAACTGTGGGTGGTTTTCTTATATTCACCATCATATTTCTAAAGATGTAGAGCTTGCTTCAAAAATCTTTCCTTCAACAGCCTTATGTTTTTGGAATCATCTGTTTTCTTAAAAAAAAAAAAAAAAGGAGAGGCCAATTCTTCCATTTAACCATCATTCAGAAACTGGCAAGTAGTTAACAATCAAATAATTAGGCAGAAGGAATGACAGACTGGAATTAATTATTCCAGAGGTTTTTTTTCACCCGCAGGCAGGCTAAATGAATTATCTCTATCTGTTTCTGACCCATAAAAAATAGTAACTACTTTGTGCTTTGGCAATAAAATAACTATTGAATAGATGGGGGGAAAAGCTCTCAGAGCAGTTTCACCACCAGTCAGGCTATCACAGTTACTGAGACATAAAACATCCAAAAATATAAAATAATACCTTCTTTGCTAACAGCACTGCTTTCACTAATAAAGAATCATTTAATATTTGATTGTCAATTGTTCTAAGCAAAACTTTAAAGCACAAACATAAAATCTAGTCAAATAAACATTATTTAAAGATTTCTTCTTATTTTCATGATGTAAAAGGTTCCTGGCCTTGACATTTTCCATTACAAATGTAATAGGAGGTTTGGTATATAAATACCAGTTTGGGAAGTTTCTGAATTGGTAAAAAAATAATTTTAAAGTGACCAGGTCATGCAATTAACATCTCTAACATTTTAGAGGTGTTCTGACTAAGTGCACAGGATGTCAAAGAATTTATTTCTTGCTGGCTGAAAAGTACTTGGATAAATATATGGAACCTGGAAGTCTAAAAGGCAGAAAAATAAAATCTTTGGATTTTACATGCCAGTGTAGTACAGAACTGTAGCCATTGTTCTCATAATCCTGGTCATTGTATATGAAACTACAAATTATGAATCACACACATTATTTCCTTGTGACTTGGAAGAATGCCATTTCTCCACTGAAGTCAGTCTCTTCCCAAATTCTACTTTTCCAGGTTACCTGGAGAGGAGGAAAGCTTACTGCAAAAATGTTGTATTTAGTGTTCTGCACAGGACACTTCTTATAGAGTCTGCAATGCTGAAAACTTTAAAAAGTTCTTAAAACATTCATTTGAGCATGTGTGCATAATCCAAAAGAATGATGAACACTATGTCCACCTTTGTTAAAACCACTCTGCTGAACGAGCAAGGTCTCTCTGAGATTGTCAGACTGACTTGCTGCTTACTGCCTATAACAATATTGCTCACTAAGTCCTATTTTTACAAAACACTGTATCTCTGTCCTTATTATTCTTATTAGAGGATTGTTCTGGAACCTCACTGCTATGATAGCACTATAGAGTTGTCTAATTTTCAGGTTAAAGTAATTTCTGGTAAGTTTTCACACACCTCTTACTGTGCCTTTTGTACCTTCTTACACTAATGTATTTTTAGAGAGTGTTAAGAAAAAATGAAATTTGATAAGGATATGGGCAAAGAAGAACATTCAGACCTCTTCCTGGCTTCATACTAATGGCTCTTTCTCACTCTTACTCCAAACTGCACTCATCTTTCTTGAGTGTCAGTGGCCATAACCTTGCAAATCAATTCAGGGGAACTCATATTTGTCCTTTCCACAATTATGTTAGATGTGCCTACCTCTGCTGAGGTAAACAGGAATTAAATTTACCATCTCATGGCACTATAACATGACTCATGATCACAAGATAACTGAATCACTACTTCATGTCCTTCTCTCCAGCTGTTGAAAGCCAAAATGCACCTACTTTACATCTGTTCTTAGTAAGTGTTCAGCTTAAATATTACATTTTATACTAATCGTTTTTATTCCAATTGTATTCCTTGAGGCTTCAACATCATCTAGATATTAGTTACTTTTGAGATCTCACATGTCCTTTATATTGATCATACCTCCTAGCCCTGCATCCTCAGCAAATTCCCTGGTACACTTAGTAAGTGAAAATAGCAGAGTTAAACTCCATGAGGATTCTTTTTAATAATTCCGTTTCTTGCAATCAGTACTTATCTTTCAGTACTGACAGCTTTCCCCACCTTATCAGCTGGCTCCTAAACCATGTTATTATCAAGAATCTAATATTGGTCGTTTCTCAGAGTGAAGTTTTGGCAAGAGCAGCTTAAAAATGTAATGAGAGAAGGCTTTAGGGAAAGTTAATATTTCTTTCTCAGTCATCTTAACATGGGCACAAGGGGAAGCACACAAACCTTGCAATATGCAGGAAGAGGCCGAACAAGCTTCTCTTCTCATTACTCAAGGAATAGGCTTTTGTTGTCCCAAAATTCACCAAATAAACAGTGTGTTTAATAGAACATTATATATGTTGCACTTCTCCATAGAAAGAGTACCTACCTTAGTGCAAATCAGACTGGTAGATCTACTGTATTCCTGTCACTTGTGTATGTAAAATTGTTAACATTTATTGAATGAACAGTAAAAGCACCCCTTGACATAAAAATGTAAAGGTAAACCAAATAATTGGTTTTCAATTTTCAACTTAATTCTTTTCGTTAGAAGGAGGGAACTATACTTCAGAGTATCAGTTACTTTTCTAGTTTCCCTTAATGAGTATTTAGTTTGAAATATATAAAAGTTCCAACATAAATTATTTCAGTGGGGTTTGTTATTCGTTATCCCTTTCTAATCAGGTCCATTCTGTCGTGCACTGCACAGACCACTACATAATTAGGAAATTGCTATTTCCTCTAGTGTGAAATAAACCTATGGACAGCATTTGAAAATCATAGGTCTTTCAAAGATAGACTACTTTTGGTCAAAGAGTGAGGGGGAAAGGAAAGAGATCAGGACAGGAAGAAAGACTTATCATGCTTTGCACTGGGTAACCCATTTTTTTCCTTCATAATCAGTTGCTACATTCCTTTGACTACTGGGTAGGTTAAGGACTGACAGAAGAAGCACATTGCGCACTCTACATGTTGGCTTCTTCTGGTTCATTTTTAAGGAGAGAGTCTGTAGGAGAAAACGTTATTTTCATTTGCAGTCATGTGTATACTGAAACACTATTCTAAACCAATCTAAACAGGTCTTAGCCAAGTTTCAGGCTAGAGTACGTGTCCGGCGAAGATAGGCTGAGAGAGCTGAGGTTGTTCAGCCTGGAGATGAGAAGGGTCTGGGGTGACCTGATTGTAGCCTTCACCAGAAGGGAGCTTACAAGATAAAGGGGGTCTATTTACAAGAGCATGTAGTGATGGGGCAAGTAGAAATGATTTCAAACTGAAAGTTTAGATCAGGTATTAGGGAGAAATTCTTTACTGTGGAGCACTGAAATTGGTTGCCTAAAGCAGCTGTGGATGCCCCATCCCTGGCAGTGTTCAAGGCCAGATGGAATGGGTCTCTGAACTACGTGGTCTATTGGAAGGAGTCCCTGTCCATGGTAGGGGTGTGGGATCTAAAAGATTTTTAATGACCCTTCCAAACCAAATCATTCTATGATTCTATTATGTTCATTTCCATGTTTTCCTTCACTTTCTGGTGCTCACATTTCAGAAGCACATTTCTGTTTCCAATTGCTTTGTAAAATCTAAGAAATTTTAACATAAGTTAAAATTCTAACATAAGTTAAAATTCTAACATAAGTTAAAATTCTAACATAAGTTAAATTTTAAAATAAGTTCTGAGAGAGAGGTTTATACATCTCAAACAACCAGTGGAACAAAAAACTCTACAGTTGAAATCTTCAGTGAAGCTGAGATCCATGATAAGTCCATTACAGTTCATGGTTAAGTTACCCTAATACAGATGGATTAAACCCTTGTCCTATTGTGTACTAACAGCCTTTAACAGCAGTGCTTGAGCTTAAAATTTGGAAAAAAATGTGGTAGTGACCTTGAAAATCATCAGTAACTTGGTAACAAATATGGAAGGTTAGTGAGGAGGTTTAAGGAATCTTTCAGTCTGGATTTGGTGGAAGGTAAGTACAATTTTAATAATATATATCAACGTTGCAAGTATTGTGAGTTTTTTACAAACAAATGTTCAATGATTATGCAATGTGCAATGGGTCCAAAATTACAGTAACAGCAGAAAACTATACCCGATTTTTTTCCTAGAGAATGCACAAACTCAGTTGATATTTTCACAGCACTGTTCTAGACTATTGCCAAATGACTGGTGATTCTTGCACTCTTGACAAAGGAAATAGTTGCTAGTTTCATCTAAAGAAGGAATTTTTCAGTGAAAATGTTTTTCCAATAGAAAGGATGAAGATGTAGTTATGCCAATTCACATTAACTTTTCTTTGTTGGTATCTAGTTTTGTTCAAACACAACTGCATTCAATATTCCTCTATAAAAAAAAAAAAAAAAAAATATTTTTTCTTAATAAGCCCATGAAACATGTTATCCCAACACAGAACCCAGATTTTACTTAATTTATTTCCTTACACATTTATTTTTTGTGTTCTACATTCTAAACCTCAAGAAATTACTGAATGAAACCCCAGGAATCAACAAAATGTTACAAATCTTGTAAAGTTTGCTAGTAGTCTAAAGATGTGTTCCTTTATATCCAGGCATCTAAGTGCCCATCAGCAATGATATTTTTTTTCTTCATTTGATACTAACCTATGGCTACAATTTATTCAAGTTTTCATCCAAACTGATATGTACAGACTCCAAGATACTGGCATTTTCTTATAATCTCTTGCCATTGGTTCTACCTTCATTTCCTTTCCTGTTCTTACAATCTCACTCACAATTTACTAGATGTACCTGGTACGAATCTCATCTAAAGCCTCTGGCACTGGTGCATGGTGGTTTGCTGTTTGAAACATCTGCTTTTCTGAAATGTAGTCAGAGTGTTTGCATGGGCAGGTGCTCACAGCCATTGTGATGACTGTGTCAGAGGGGGTTTTGCTCCTTTTCACAAGTCTATTTAGACCTGGTACTTAACAAGCACATAATACTTCCTTTGGCACTCCTCTGACCTGAGTGTCTACAATGCCATCTTGAAATTTTCCTCATCTCTCCACAAACACCAGAGAAAGAGTGTTTCCACATAGTATTTATATTCTGAGCCTAGAGATGTTTTCTTGCAAATGACAAATAAAACTCTCAGAAATTAGTTTAAAGTTTATAAATGCATAAAGAGGAGAAAAACTCAACACAGGAGGCAAACAAAATTAAAAACACGATGACCTTTTTAAAGATGAAGTAAGTTAATTTTGCTCTAATGAGTAAACTATGCAGCAGCCAACCAAGTAAGAAAAAGAAAAGTAAGCAACTTCTAGATATATTCAAAGAAGTATTTATTGCATAAAGTGAGAGGTTTGGGAGTAACTATAAACTTTCTTGGTTTTGGTACATTTATGATCCATGCTTGCTAACCGTATAGTATACTCAAAACAGACAACAGAACAAAGCTTCTGTTTGCACAACCTGGTACAACTCCTTTCCACTGAGTCTTCAGCTTGTGTAGATTTATGAGTTAGAGTTTGAGAGTGCATGTGTTCTCATGTTCTTTTAATAATTTAGAATAATGAACTCAATTTGGAAACTCAGAGCTTATCAAGAGATTGCAATAGATCTCAGAACATTCTTGCTCAAGGGTGGCCTTCTGCTTGGCTGAACACCTTAAGCTGAGGCTGCCTGAAGAGACTGTGCCATTTCTGGAAGGTTAGTATTGCAGTACTTTCCAGGTACACAGAAATTACCTTTTTTGTAATAGTATGACATCTTGTGGACTACTGGTAGTATTACGAAAGGACTCACTGTTCTTAACCTAAATATTACTCACATCAAGTAAACTAGTACATGGAGTGCCTATTTCTTTTAAAGCTGACTGGGTCATATACACAGCTGTCATCTATTTATGGATGAAAAACATTGCAGACAATAAGCTTGTGAGAAAGGAGGTACGTAGGCAAAACCTATTTAATATACAGGCACTGAGCCCTGTGATTGCAATGTGCAGGGCTCAGGATAGGGAAATGCCTTTGGTCACTCAGCATCTTCCTGGCAAGGGCCAGGCTTCCAAGACTGGCTCATTCTCATCTTCAACCTACTTTTTTTCTTAACCCAGTTTCTGGCAAGCAGAAAAAAGGATAAGGATCCCTTGACATGTTGCCTGGCAGGCAGGTGATGGGTCTCTTTTTCCAAACCTCCAAGGAATGAAGAATGGGAATGGACTGACAATATTGAAAAGGTTGAGGGCTTTTTCCTCCTCATTTCTAAAAATGGAGAGTATTCAGGATTATTTTAAGATTTAGAGCATGACTAAAAGCTTTCTTACAAGGCATGTGAGCTTGCCTGGTTGTATCACTGGCCCACATCACTACCTCCTGATTTACAGTAATGGAAAAAATGTATCTGATTTTTAAGCTCCTGACTACATTTGAATACCTCCCCTTATGTACTTGTTTTAATTCTTTCCCGACTGACATATTCAAGGTTATTTAGGTGCTTTATTTCAAATAACAAGACAGCACAGAGTTATGAGCTGACAGAAAATTTGAACTGTATGAAATCTATAAAATCTTCCCCCTTCCCCCCCAGCTCCAGAACTATGGCCAACAGTTTTAGGCTAAATGTTTTTGTGCTCTTAGATTCCTTTGTTGCTTTTTCCTTTGGTAAACCTTTTGTTTCAGGCCACCCGATAGCTCTCCAGGTGTAAGAATATGCCACACACCATTCCAAACAGCGATTGTGAATGTAGACAAGGAAAGTGAAAGGAAACTGTACTTTACAGAAGAAATACAGAACCAACAAAAACAATCCCTGTCATTATTTAGATGATGCTGTAAAATCCAGGTTTCGTGAATGGATATATCCCACTGAAACTGTGAAACATGCCATACTTCATCAAGGTGGATGACAAAAATACTGTCTTTAGACTTTTCCTCCATACTGGAAGTTACCTTTAGAGCTTTGATGGAGTAGGGAAATGTCAAAATTCTCTAGAACTTGGAAGGAGTTTCCTGTTCTAATTTTATAGTTTTGAGAGAGGTGGAAGTTGTGGCTGGGTGTATAACCTCTGTATCCCTAATGTAAATGAAGGGAAATTACAAAGCACTCTCTTCATCAGCTTAATTTTGTGTTTTTTTCTAGAGAAAAGTTTTATCAGCCTAAGAATTACTTTCAAGTTAAAGTCTCAGGAAGCATATGGAAAATCCTTCAAAAGGAGGATAAAATTGAGGGAATAATAGAATAATATTAGGTTAATATTATTCAGCCTGAGATTAGGACCTCATTGATAGTGACCACATCTCTACAGTACTGGGAGCCCAGGCAGATATCATGCTTTAGAAAGCTAAATTCAGCTGTCAGTCTTGAGCTGATTCCCATGCTATACTGGACACAGACAAAAAGATGTTGTGTAACTTGTTAAGTGTCTGTCTGTTCTGTACCATTTTTGCAGACACATAGATTAAAGACAACCCAAAGATTTATAAAGCACAGTGTCAGAGTTAGGTACGATTATTAAAAAAAAAAAAAAAAAAAAAAAAGGAAGGTTTTCTTTTCAAGAACATGCTACCGAAGTAATTGTTCTCAGTTGAATTTGACCCACATTGCACATTAAGCCTGGCACAAACAAGTATGAACATAAGGAGAGCTAGGAATGATGACGTAAAACGCTAAATCTAGCCTTCAGTGGAATCTACCAGCCTCACAGGGTCAAAAGCTGAACTTTGAAGACATGGGGGAAAACTAACCTTTCTCAAATATTTGCAAAACTAGAATGTTATAAAATCCCTTTGATCCCCTGCCCTTGCTATGCATTCTAAATCTCAAATGATTGCTGAAGGAAGAGAAGCAAAACAAATCATGTCTTATAGCTTATATGTATTTAATACTAGTAGGTAGCTGAAGGCTAAATACTTGCATTTATATAAAAAGCAATGGTAATGACTTAGGCATCAGTTATAAAAGCTAGAAATATCAACTAAATAGTGATCAGAATTATTAAAAAAAAAAAAGTAACCTGATGCAGATCAATCTCCAGTTTTCTGCCCTTCCTTCTTTTCCTATGCTTATTATTTATTTTACTAGTCATTTAACCCTTTTGTCTCTCTCCCCAGCTCCTGGCTGCAGTTTGCACACAGACCACTGAGCTTGATTAAGCCAATCTGCTGGATGAAAGTTGTAAAGGACATCACATAAGTTCTGTTGTAATTCTGTTGCTATTCCTAGTGGTCTGCTATGTATCTTCTGTACAGTGTGTGGATCTGAACCTCTATTGCCATTTCAGAAATAGATTTCAAAATTAATTTGAAAGAGGTGTATATTGGACATTAGTAGATGAGCAGTATGCAGTCTGTAGCTGAGTTATTTGAGAAAGCAACAGTGGGATATAAATACAGAGAAGAGGAGGAGTTCAGATGTAGGGAATGTGAGGAGAGAAAGAGAGATGACTGACTGATAACTATTTCTCAATACAAAGTGTGTTTCCTAGACAAAAATTCACTATCTGTCAACAGCTGCTACAAGGAGCTCTTACTAAGCAGTCACCAGAAAGGAAAGCAGGCAAATACGTTTCTGACACTTGGCTGTTCCAATCAGCAGGATGGAACAGCATACAACATTGTAGCAGCATAACTAAACCAAAGTAGCTTCTTATTCGCAAGCAGCTGTACTTTGCAGTACCCAGGTGTTATCTACTACGTATCTGCATAGGGTATGCTCGCTTCTGGTAAGCTGAAATCTTGGAATTTTTTGGAGTTCTGCATGTTTAGTTTACTGATAGAGACAGGCTTAATGTAGACACACTTTAAATGCCAGGTATTAAATAATATGATCCCATAAAATTCCAAAGTTTTCTAAAGGTTCTGTAAGAAACCATAAACTAAATAGATAACACCAAGGGGGAAAACAAGGCTTCATCTAGAACTGAATTCCATAAAAGAAGAACAAAATTAATCTGGACAACATAACACTTAAGTTGAAGAACACCTGATTTCAGAGAAAAAAATTAACATGTATATTCTTGAGTATCGAGTCCAACTGATAACCCAACACTGCCAACTCTACCACTAAACCATGTCCCCAAGAACCACGTCTGCAAACCTTTTAAATACTGACAGGGCAGTGAATCAACCACTTCCCTGGGCAGCCTGTTCCAATGCCTGACAACCTTTTCCATAAATAAATTTTTCCTAATATCCAATCTAAATCTCTCCTGGCACAACTTGAGGCCATTTCTTCTTGTCCTGTCGCTTGTTACCTGGGAGAAGAGACTGACTCCCCACCTCATTTCAACATTCCCTTAGGTAGTTTAGAGAGCAATAAGGTCTCCCTTGAGACCCCTTTTCTCCCGGTTAAACAACTCCAATTCCCTCTGACATTCCTTATGAGACTTGTTTTCTAGACACAATTTGCCTTAATTCATTGTTTCATTCTTCTGAACAGATATCAAATGACAGATCATGTTGCATTTCATTTGCTTATCAGGGTAAAGACAATGTTTAACTTTACGTGACTGTGAAGTCTATGGTTTTGCTCTAAATTTTCCAACTCTAAATTTCCAAAACAATTTAATTTTTTTAAAGTATTTTTAATAGAACCTTATTTCTTTATTTTTAAAAGCAAAGCATAACTTTCTAGAATTACAATGAAAGGAATTACTATAGCAATTGGAAAATGACTGTTTCTCTCCCTTTAAGATGCAGATTTTAAGCACTAAAGTAGATCAGGAGTGCCATAACAATCATTTCTCATGAAAAAAAAAAAAAAGAAAAAGAAGAAAGAAGTAAAATCATGCAGACATCTCCTGTCTCTACAGAAGTAGTCATAAATGACAGAAGGAAACAGGATTTTTCCCAAATTAGTTTAATCACTCCCATATGTTACAAACCATACCTTTTTATTTGTTTGTTTCTTGGCTAACAAAATTTTGCAAGCTTTGTTTTAGGCCTAGTAAGGAAGAGACAGGTCTCACACAAACATGCTTTACACCGGAGTCACTTGATGATCAAACCATTTAGTCTTAATTGTTTGTTTTAAAACCAAGTCTTAAATACTTTAGGAAGAATGTGGTACTGTTAGCAGACATGGACCAGGCTTGAGTCATTACAAAAGATGTAAACAAAGTGGATAGAGTCCAAAGTAATAAAATATATAAGAGGTGCAGAAAATGAGCTATGAGGAAAGGTTGAAATAATGGAGCTTGTTTAGTCTAGAAGAGTAAAGACTGAATTGGGACATGATCACAGTCTTCAAATATGTATAATGCCTTTTCTATAGAGGACAATGATCAACTGTTGCCTATGTTCACCAAGGACAGTGCAAACAATAATTTACAAAATTTGCAACAAAGGAATTATAGTTTGATATTAAGGACAGATCTACAGCTAGAGCTAGCTAAATAACAGGTTTCCTAGTTTGGAGAAGGTTCAAAAGTATTTTCAAGAGTAAATTGAAGTTTTGGACTGATTCAGAATACTAAAAACAGTACTGCAAAAATTCATAACATTAAGACAAACGACAATCAGTCAAGAGGGATTAAATATGATTCAATTTATTTTAGAGAGAACATTCTCATAGTTGCATTAAAATTTGATTAAACAATTAAAAACAGTTTTAACTGCTCAGAAAAGTTGGAGAGGCTTTGTACAGTATGGAGAGGTCTTTTTAGTGCTCGCTATTATTAAATGTGATGGGATTTCTCCACTTGTAGTATATTTTATGTCTTGTTCACATAAATATATGCTATATAGCTACTGACACAGCAGAGTTCTTTAGTATACACTTAGAAGTGGAGCTCTTTAAAGCTAAAGGACAGCCTTTATTCTTTAATACTGTATAATAAAACTGCAGAAAATATCTGTATATCTTATCTTATAAACAAAGCAACTATAGACATAAAGTGACCTCCTTTAGAAAGAAAAAAAGATACTGTAAGTCTAATTCCACCCACTCATTATCACAACCTGTGTGTATAAATCATGAATAACCTACGAAGTGTTTATTTAAACAAAAGTTAGTTTTACAGTTTATTCAAAAGCACATGAAGCTTAACTGACTTCTGTCTTCTATAAGTAGCTGGGATAGATAATGCATACATACATAACTTAAAACAAATCCACACACACATTTGCAATACGAAAAAATACGAAACGAATTGCAATATGAAAATATGAAAACAGTAGGTGGTACGTCTTACATGACTATTTCCTGTCTTTTCACCAGAAACCAGTTAATTTCAGTTGAAAGGGGGAAAAAGGTATCTAACAGAAGCCTAAAATTAGCTACAGTTGTATATAGACATAAATAAACATTACATGTCTTTTATTAATGTTAAAATATCATCTAAAAGTTAAAGATACATATTTTGAACATAAATGTGTGATGTACAATTTAAAACTATTAACCAATTCAAACATTTTCATCCTATCAGGTTGGGAAAAAAAAAATTAGCATCCAACTTAAGTGCTGACAATAAATTTCTTTTACTTAATATGGGTATTATCCTTGGAAAGAGACTAGCACCTGAAAGATACTAAAACATAGAGAACGGCTGTTAGGATAAAAGTTATGGAAATTGATGACATATGGAGATGCCAAACCAACAGTCCTATACACTAGTACTCATTAGAGTTGATTATCTGCAGAAGGAATAAGTTTCATACTTGGAATTCAAAACCTTTCATTTTAATAACAATTACAGAAACTAGAGTTAGAATTAGTCATCTGTGATAAATACTGGAAGTGAAAGTAGCATAGTCCAATCCAATTGTCCCAAGTAAGGATTCATTAAATATGTGAGAAAATCCTCTCCATAAACCTATCTGAAATATAGCTGAACTTCCATAAGCTACATTAAAGATGGGAAATCTACTTCACAGAAGCAGGGATTGGTTTTACATATGCTGTTGGCATGTGCAGATAAAGCAGACATCAAGCATTTAAAATACGAGCTATTTTCAGGTAATGCTACAAGGTATTCTGCCCTGTGTATAGTCTGTGGAGAGAGATTACCTCTGTTCTCTTTACTCTGAGAATGCCTCCTACTTACTTAGAAACATACAGGACAGGAGGGACTGTTCCACTGCTCTGCCACGGGAGGCATGTAATCTGAACTTTTCCATACAGCTTTGCAGCTCTGCAGAGTTAAAAACACACTGGAGGCAGCCGAGGAAGTGACTTCTGCCTTTGGAACTTGTACCCTCACTACATGGTTTGGTTTCACTTTGCTGTGATGTAGGAATTCCTATACCATTCCAAAGCCATCGAGACACTCAAAATGCACAGCAGAATTGAAGTGGTGAAAAAATCTTTAGAAACACTAATGTTTTGTCTAAACAAGAAGTTCAGTGCATGTTTAAACATTTTGATATATATATAGTGCTGTTTCTTTTATAGACAAGCATTTCAGGAAAAGAAACAGGAAGCATAGTCACCTAATGTAAGAGAAATACAAATACTACGTTTGACAGAAGTTTCAGTAGAGCACAGTGTACAACTATCTTTTATTCTGGTGCTTAGGTACTCCAGTGGTGATTGGGAAGCATTTCAATTTCCTCTAAAGGTTTATGCAATGTTTAAGCAAGGGACTAAGAGAACTTGTTACAGTCTAAAGCCCAGACTGACAACTGAATTATATCTTGAGTGCACATCAGAATGAAATCCAAAGGTGCACATCTCAGTCTATACCCCACTTGAGTTCCCACCAAATGAGGAATCAGGACTGTGGAGAAACTTAGTCAAGTTCAGATACAGCTAGAGAATTTGGTGTGAGCATATATCAGGTGAAAATATAATCCTTGTTTTTCAAAGACTGCAATTCTTTTCCTCTGAGAGGAGCAGTACTGACATTAATTCCAACTGCAGAGCTGGCCATATGGATTTGAGTTAAATCTTCCTCTGAGGGTGCCCTTCATTGCCAGGGTGAAGTAGTTGTAAGTGTTGTTTTTCCAGATTTGAAAAATCCTTATTGGGTAAATTCATACAGAGGTATACTATATAAAATTTAGCATCTCAAACCTGAACAAAAAGTTTTCTGAGTTAACTGTGTATATAAAATGTTTAGACTGAGTTAGAGCTAGATAAAAAGGTGGTTCCTTGGAAGTTTAACATATATGGAAATTGCCTGAAGCACCTATTATGCAAGTAGTTAAATGAATTTATTTACATTTAGCCTCAGCACAACATAATGTGACCGTAACCTTGGAAAGATCATAGCACACAAGATGCACATAGAAAGATACAACCTCTCAGAGAAGGCTTATCTTTTTACCTTTAAATGTTACATTTAAATGCTATCATCAAAATCTGTTCTTCTACTTTCATTGGAATTTAAAATTACTTTGTTATGATTGTTATGGGTTGGTACTGTCATATTTATCACAGCAAATCTGCATCCAGGTAAAGAATTAGATGCAATTTTGGAGGCTGGAAGTGTAAACGCATTCCAAAAGTCTGCAAGTTTTCTTCATGCATCACATTTGATCTGTAGTTTATTAAACTCAATTACTGATCTAATGATTGCTTCCACTAATCAAGGACATCTAGATTTGACATTTATATTATTCTATTTTATTTCTAAGACACAAAAGATTGTAGTATGACAGCTTAGAGAATTTATTTTAATACCTACATCATCAATACCATGGCAACCAGGCTGGATGGCTGGCCTTGGTGTAGGGTACACTCTCAGTTATTCTGTAAAGTAATATATATTATGCATTCTTATCAATGTATTCACATCAATGCACTGCCCTTAAGGAGTGCAGAAATCCAGGGACTTGGCTCAATGAGGCAGAGATATAACTTTGAACAGAGGTATAACCCGAATCTCTTAATTAGTGTATCACTAG
>NW_020955609.1:128947-131590 GCF_003031625.1 Empidonax traillii | reverse complement strand
ACATCATCAATACCATGGCAACCAGGCTGGATGGCTGGCCTTGGTGTAGGGTACACTCTCAGTTATTCTGTAAAGTAATATATATTATGCATTCTTATCAATGTATTCACATCAATGCACTGCCCTTAAGGAGTGCAGAAATCCAGGGACTTGGCTCAATGAGGCAGAGATATAACTTTGAACAGAGGTATAACCTGAATCTCTTAATTAGTGTATCACTAGCACTGTAAATGTAAATTGATTCACATATGATTGAGCTAAAGCAGATGAGCAAAGATACAGTTCACCATGTTCTCTCCAGGAACCTCACTGACAGATTTCAAACAGCAGCTGTACCTATGTTAGTCAGGCTGTTTAAGAAACATACTAGAACTAATTCAACAGTGGATTGTCTATAAAGAGGACATAACATTATGACTAATGGGTATTTGATGATGTAATTATCAAGCAAATTAAGTAGAAGATCTGTTTTCCAACTTGAGAAAAGTGACAGACCTTCAAGTATTTCTTACTGCTCAGAGAGCAAGCTGTTTCATATCTTTCACTTGTTCAAAGAATTGAAATGGAGATTTTTAAGCTGCTGAAGAGTCAGCTATATTAAAGAGGAGGAAGACATGATGAAAAAGATAACATGCAGGTAGAATAAATCTGTCACATAAATAAAAACAAAGATATTTAACTGAACACTGCTGCTAATTTGAATCCTGAATGACCTGTGTTGTTTTCTCAAAGACTGGAACACAGTTCCTCAGGAAAGCCATTAAGGATAACTTCTAATGTTATCTGCAGGATATTAGAATAACAGTTACTATCTGGATGATGCTCAGTTCTTTTTAGAGGAAGAGTTCAGGGAAGTAACTAAATTGAAAACAGATGAGAGAAGGTATCTCTTTAGTTATGCTTTCCATTAGATATCGCTACATGTAAGGTCCTTAAAGGTGGCAAATGCCAAAGAAGTTTTAGTCATTGTCTAAAAAGAAGTGCTTTAGCAGCCTAATCAGTAGTGTGTAGGTACTAACTGATTCATTTTTCATGATTTTAGGACCCATATCTGCCTGCAAAGGAGATGCACTGGAGGATATGCTAATTTGATTAAAACTAAATGTGCCAAACTACTACTGTTTTGGAAGATACTTTACAATAAACAGCACAGGATGTTTTAATCATCATTATATCATTTTGTATAATCACATTGATTCTTTAAGAATCAACACCAGAGATGGCTAAATAGTAAATGACTGGTTTTGGGAAAGCTTCAGTTGCAAGGGTCCTAGCAGCTGAGCCTTCAGCTGGACTGGAGGACACTCTGCAAACAGTTCTGCTCAGTTCTTAAAACCAGCTGACCCATGGTCCTCCATGACTTTGTGATCCATCCCTGCTGCTTATCTTAATCTATGTATGAGAAATCTTTTAACTTCCTTACCTATTTATGGAAGACTGTCCTGCATGACCATCTCTACATCTGCAGGAACAGTTCTACTGACTACTAGAGGATGTGCATAGTTTGATGAGCTTACTTTAATGAGCAGAAATCACCTGAGGGTGTTGCTGGGGCTGCCAGCATGTAATTCAACACATTTAAGAATAAAGGAAGGTCTATCAGCAGCAGCCTGTGGGAATCTTCAGGATTGCCCAAAACTCCCACCTGCAGAATTCCAGTAAAATTTACTCAAGTTTTTTTTTGTAAAAGTGTTTATAAGTTCAGTCAATCACTTTGTCTCAAGTCAGTCTAATCTCTCACCCAGGACTGAGGATGTCCTGGGAATTAACAACCTCAGGGTAGAGGGTATGTTCTCAGGCACAGCCCTTATCTTCACCTCAGCTGTAGCTGTGCTAGAACAGACATGAATGCCATCCTTCCATCACACTTACAACCTAAAATCTGCAGTTCTATAACTCCTGCCACAAGTAGCATTTGTATCTGCATTATTTCATTTTAGATCTCACTACAGACTCATATCATCACGCAATTTCAATATTGTGCATCTAAAACTGGGAAAATGTCTTCATCCTTTTCTGGAGGCACAAAATGTATTTACTTCTTTCCTACTCCTTGATATGCAAATGTCAATAGCTTAATCAAATGTGTCTCGCTGAAAGTTACTGTTCTCAATATTCACTTGTGCTGATTTAAATGTGAAAAAACTTGCTCTTTACACTGACAAGTAGTATCATCTCTAATTTCCCATCAGTCCTGATCGAGGCATAGTCTTATGTTTTATACTCACACCCAGATTTGGGAACCCAGTGATTTAGCAAAGTATTCGTAGTGTGAACATACACTAACTGTAAGATATAAGGTGGGAAATGGTGTTGCAAGATGCTAATGTAGCATAAATAATATTAAAGTAGTTTGTGCTACTTGCTTCCCATGTTTCCTATGTCTGTATGACCTGTCCTGCTTCCCCATCTGCTACAACTATCATCAGAAAACTAAGTTTTACATATAGAAAGCTGTTTTCTTCTGAGACTTGACTTAAGTGGAACTGCTTGGCTATTTCATAATGCTGGCTACTAGCTCCATTATCTTCATTCCAAAAGAGCAGCCCAATACCAACAGCAAATCTTACATTTTACATATGTGATTCTGCTGTCAGAAATAAAGGGTCTGCATATCTGTAAGTTTACCATTCAAAATTCCAA
>NW_020955609.1:125033-128560 GCF_003031625.1 Empidonax traillii | reverse complement strand
CTGAGACTTGACTTAAGTGGAACTGCTTGGCTATTTCATAATGCTGGCTACTAGCTCCATTATCTTCATTCCAAAAGAGCAGCCCAATACCAACAGCAAATCTTACATTTTACATATGTGATTCTGCTGTCAGAAATAAAGGGTCTGCATATCTGTAAGTTTACCATTCAAAATTCCAAGAACTTTTTCTCCCACACTTAATCTTAAATAACTGTTAGGTCTGCTAACTTATTTGCAGAAATATTTCCCTAATGTTTATCCAGTTGTTTTACATTTTCTGGTGAATATGTCACATAGAATTCTGAAACATTTTTCTCTATAAAGGTTTCATTAAACAGTTTGACACTAGAATAAGGAACTGTGATAAACTACTACTAGATATATAAAAATATTTTTAAATTACAAAAGTAGGAAACTTCAAGTTCACAGGAAGATAAGACTGTATCTGGATCCTGTTTCTGTATCATATGTATAACACAGCAATAAAACAATTTGTGTTCCTACAGATTTCTCCCCACATGCAGAGAATCCTCCTGCAACTTTTAAGAGATAGAACAATGATCTTGAAAGTAGAAGTTTATGTACACAATTTCAAGCGCATTCAATAAAATATTATACTTAAGAATCAGGTCTTTATCATGCTTCCAGAGTACAAAACTCTAAACAGATTCAGAAATGAAAAAAGCTGGTGATATTAGGTTTTTCGAACAGATCTGATTTCTTAATGAAAACAGACAGGCTTATACCACATATGGCTTGCAGGGCAACTTCTTATCAACATATATTTTTGTCTCATTCGTTCCTGACCAGACTGCAGCTGCCAACACACTGACACTTGGCAACTGCAAACTGGCTAGCCACCCCTCAAATAACCTGATATGCTCCGACAGATTCAGCCCTGTATTCTAGTCTGAAGAGGAAGAGAGTAGGAAGCAAAGGGCAGGAAGGTATTTGCAGTGCCCCTAGATTTAGTCAGGGTTGATAAATAAAAATCCTTAGCTCTCCAACTGGACTTGTGCACATTTAATGTTGACAGATAAATGGTAGATGGGCAAATCTTCTCAGATATGACATTTTGTTGTTTTCAATTTGTTTAATCACTCTCTCCTTTTTATGTTTTTCTAAGTGGTCTAGTTTTAGCTGGCAAACAACATTCAAAAATGCCTTTTTCAGCCAGTGACTTTAGTGGAATCCAATTTTTCCCTTTGAGCATAAAGGAATTCACATTTCCTGCCTCTTGGAACCATACAGTCTTCAGAAGGGTTATAAAATCTCTTTGCAGACAAGCACAGAAGGAAAACATTCTAAAAGTGCTTTTCTCAGAGAGTAGATTAAAGCACATGAAACCAAAGGTGTGGGTAAGCAGTAGAATCTCTTTGTAAATGCTGTGCTACTGCATCAGAGCCCACTTAGGAGAAAAAAAGAAAATAACCCAAGATTATACTTTTCTCCTCCTTCCGTATTTATAAAGGCTTGGAGAGAAACATTCTAGCATGCTCTGATGGAAAAGACTAAAAGTAGGCAATTCATCAACAGTGAGCAGTAAGAGCTTTTAAGAATATAAAAGCAGAGTTCAGTATGGAGACTTAAAGCCAGTTTAAAAATAGAATAATTTGCATTCTTTTGTTGAATTCAGCCAGTAATTCTTACCATTCACAAATATCTTGTCTTCTTGACACATATTTTTGAAAACAACACTAAAAACCACATAACTGACGATTTTTAATCTGCTATTTCACTCCCACAGCCAGTCGTCCCAACACACTTTCTGCTTTCTAAAATAAGATTACTGTCTTTGGAAATGAGGAAAAAGCAGAGTTGGTTGCTTATTTCAATTTTAGTAAGCCTTTCAACACTCTTTCTCACGCCATCCTCACAGACAAACAAACTAAAGAAGTGGAGACTAGATAAGCAGACAGTGAGGTGGACTGAAAACTGCCAGGCTCAAAGGGTTGTGATAAACAGCCTAAAGTCCAGCTGGAGACCAAGCAACAGTAGCATCCCACAGAGTTTGAAATGGGATCCAAACCACAATTTAACATCATCATTAACGACATGGGTGACTCTCAGCAAGTTTGCAGACGATACAAAACTGGGAGAAGTGGTTGATAAACCAGATAGATGTGCTGTTATTCAGAGGGATCTCAACGAGGTGGAGAAATGGACTGACAGGTACATCCAAAAGTTCAACAAATGGAAGTGCAGAGTGCTGCACCTGGGGAGGACTACACCCCAGACACCAGCTAGGCTTGGGGCCAACTAGAAATAAAGCCTCTTTTTAGAAAAGGATCTACCTGCTCTGGTGGACAAGAAGTTAAGCATGAGACAACAGTGTGTCCTTGAAGAATATAAGGCCATAACATCTTGGTCTGCATTAGGGAGAGTGTTGTCAGCTCTTCCAGAGCATTACCAGAAATTAATTCTGTCCTCTGTAAATGGATATACACCTGCAGTTCTGTGTCTAGTCCTGAACTCCCCAGAACAAGAGAGAAATGAACATACTGGAGCATGACCAGTGAAGGAAAATTAAGATAATGAAGGGATTAGAGCACCTGTTATAACAAGAAAAGACTGAGAGAACCGGAATTATCCATGTTTAGCCTGGAGAATGGAAGGCTAAGGTGGAATCTTACCTGATGGGAAGGGTAAAGAAGATGGAGCTTAAGGTATTACTGACAAGATTATTGTCAGTATGTGGTGAAAGGACAAAAAACAACAGGTACAAATCTATATGACACATATTAATTAACACAAGGTTTTCTGAGAAAAACATGCATCACAAACACAAAACTGCTTAGTAATACATTATGTTAATTGAGAATAAGATTTTATATATATATATTTATGACTATCACTGTGTATAGATTCCCTTCTCAAAATGAAAACTTCAGGAACTGTTGAGAGCGAGGAAAGCAAAAATAAGAACAAAAGTAACTGTACTTGTACCATTTGTATGACTGCAAGCAACAGTATCAGGTTGGTTTTTAGTACCACTCAGTGAGCTCAAACAAAACCAGGACCGCTTGAGTATGAAATCCTCATCCCAGCCTAACAGGCAAGTAAGATGTTCAAGCTGTGAAAAGCAGACACTACAGTAGAAAATCCAACAACAACCCACCACCAAGAACTCATATCTGTGCCATACACAAGCCATCAAGTAGGGGAGTCACTGACACATTTTCCCAAAAAAATCAAACCTCTTTGACTTGAATTCTTGACTAGATAATCTGTAAACATTGTGAAGAAAAAAAAATAAATAATAGAAGTTACAAGATATTAACAAGCCTCCTTAAGTACTTGCATCATCTTTAGCCCATGTAGAAACAGTTGCCCCTCTATAACACATTTTAAAGCTTGTAAGGGAAAAGAAAATAAAAAGGTAATTTTTTACACCTCACCATTCAAGAAGAGGTAATTTCCTTTTTCTTTTCCATTAATGTTGCAGAGAGATGGAGAATACTGGCACAGCCAGCTGGAAATTTTCTTCATGATTTTTTTTAGCAAACTAATTTTTCACCTTTGCAACC
>NW_020955609.1:108953-124044 GCF_003031625.1 Empidonax traillii | reverse complement strand
GTCAGGACCATTTGCATGCCAGTTGTACTCCACACAACTTTTTTTGTAAGCTTATAAAAGAAAGAGGAACTGGTAGCTGGACCTGAACTGGGATAGCTTGTTAGTATAAAAACATCAAAGAGATTAAAAATGCTTTTATTTTGGGCCAAAGAAGAGAGAAAGGCGGAGAAAGAAATAGTAGAGATAATGGTCATGAGAGAGATCAGGTGGAGGGCTAAAATCAGTGAGGCGTGAGATTGGATTAGGAGGATACCAGATTAGCATCAGTGATGAGGAAAGGGAAGGCAAGACATAGGGAAAAGTAAAATGACTTAAAATTTTATCATTTTTCCCTTAAAAGATGCTTAGCTCTTCTGCAAAGAGAAAAACACATTTATTTTTCAAATCTTCTTCGTGTCGTGCCTCTGCCTCATGAAATAACAAGGCATATTGAGCATAAATAGGGGTTTGGGCTTGAAATTTGGCAATGTGTTTAAGAATAGACAAAACAAGATCACCCCATCCGAGTTTTCCACAAAGTTAAGAAAAACAAGGACAGAAGATAGTTATGACAGGTGAATTTTTAATGGCTGTGGCCAAATGACTTATAATGAAGAGGGAGTTAAGATCAGCAGATTCACTGATTAACTGTAGTAGAAAATGGCTATGTTAAGTATTGATGAAGACTGGCCTACTAAAGGAGGTCAGAGTGAAAAAAAGCAAACTCTAATAGTGATGAGCTAGTGGTGGCAGGAGCTCAGTAAAAGGATGGGAAAAGATCACATAACTGAAATAATTAGAATTGAAAGTTCTGCTTAACAAAAGTTAGGCAAAAAGTGCTTTCAGTAAGCAGTGAACATATGAGATAGTGAAGGAAAAAAAAATAACCAGGAATAAAAATCAAAGATTTTTATACTCTGTGCTTCTACTAAGGTTCAAAATAGTTTCAAGTTGTTGTTTTGTAGTTTCAAAAACCTAGAGAGTAAAAAGAGATTGCATAAGTTCACAGTGACAGATGGAGATGTCAATACAGATGATATAATGCCTTAATGTCACTAACTGAACAGTAAGTCTTGTTTGAATGAAAACTTTGCAGCAGATGATACCTTTATTATTGCAGACAATCCAAGGTGTTGCTGTATTATAATTTATAATTTTTATTGATCAGTGGAAAATTTAGTAGTCTATATCTATAAAGGTCCTGATGATATCTCTAAATTTCTAGTATCTTCTGCAATATTTACAACTGCTGCCTTGCAGAGAAATCTTTTTCTTCAATGTGCAGGATTCATTGGAAGCACAAGAGACCTTTGCTTGGCTGTCTTAGATTATGAACTGAACACAAGATGAAGTGAAAAACTGACATAAGATAATGAGTCAGGCACTAAAGATAAATCCTGCAGTGACTGAACTGGAATTAAAGTGAAGATTCAAAAGTAAAACAGCAGATATTCTAAATCCCTTCTGGATCACAAACTTCCTTTCCTCAGAAAATCAGGAATCCTAAACATCTGTGCTATTCTTTATGCACTGAAAGAGTAAGTTTCATACACATCTAGCACTACTTAATTAGATTGCAGAAAAACTGATGCACTATATTTATTCTTCAAAGGAGTCCAAAACTATTTTAAAGTACTAGAGAATATTAACGTTCACTTAAAATAAATAATATGTTATATTTTTGTATAGCTTTTTTTTTGCTTTCTTAGCTCATCTTATAAAGACCTGATGTCCCTATAATAAATGTAACTCTTGGATATGTATTCTTGTAATTCTTATATGCATTTTGAAGAACATCTTTAGTCGTCATTTTCCAAAGTACAAAAGCTTTTACCAAACCACTTCACTATAAGATGATCTAAAAGTCTGTATCTCATCACTCTAGTGGTTTATTTAGAGCATTCTGTCCACTGAAATTTGTTTTGCTGGGTCATGTTATCATACTCACAGTTACAGATATTTATTTCATGGTTCCCTTCAAACTGGAAGCACAAGTTTACACATCCATCCTTTATGTCTTGAAGCCTAATCCTTGTTGGAATTAATTTAGGGAGGTGTTTGCAAGGACAAGCTGTGATTCAATGGACTTTTTTTGTTAATCCTCACTCTGGTGATTGGAGAAAGGGAAGATTATTCAGAACCTTGTTCAAAAGAGATACTAAACTGCAGGAGTTCAGAGTTGTTTAACTAGCTGAGGTGCCAGCCAAATGTGTTCTGAAAGGAGGATGTAAGATTTGGTCTCACTTCTGGCTTTCTCTGGTTGAGTGCTATAAACTCTTGGAATAGTTCACAAGGTTAGTTTAACCTACTGTTCCTAAGCATCCAAAGAAAACAGCAACACACTGTTCTACCTAGTATGCTGAAGTTGAAAAGGAACTAAAGAACAAGTGTGAAACCTACTATATGCTTCATTCAATTTTATGTGCCACAGAAGCAGTTTCATGTGAAGATGTGTGAGATTTTTAGTTTGCTTGTTTTAAATGCAATGTTTCAGGAATGTAGCTTAGTTTCTTGCAGATATATTATGGGGTTTGGGAGTATGCACAGTTTTTAATTACTCTTAATGATTTATAGCTGCCTGGAGATCACCTCTTTTTTTCACTCTTGGCTTTGTGGTGCCCAGCTGATTATATGCTCCCAACTGAGCAGTGAACCTCTTTAGAGAAGGAAAGAATGAAGAGCAAGTAATTCTGCTTGTCAACAATTGTCTTTGCTTGTGTGTTAATACAAAGGAGAGCCATTTTTAGAAACTTTAACAAAATCCTGTTCTCCTCAGTTTTGCAAGACAGTCTATTGTAAGAAAATGTGGGCAAAAGAGGCACGAATCCTGACCTACCTTCTATGTCTGAGACCTCCCAAAGAAATGACAGAATAGCCAGGATAACTTATATGGCAACACTATATCAAATATTTTATGAGAGATATTTCCACAGCCCTAGGCTGTGTCCCTTGTGGTTGTAACCTGGGTGATCTGATTGAAAAGACAGGGCACTACTAATGGCACAGGAGCTGTCCTAGTAAAGTAAATCATTTTACTGAGTGCTCACATCTAGGAAGGAACACCAAATAAGAAAGCAGAAGCTATGAAGACCTTAATTCTTATTTGATAGAGCTCAAATGTGAGTTATGACATCATAAAAAAATCCTCAATCTTGAATGAATATTGCAGGGGCAAATAATTTTGCTTTTCTTTTTTTTTTTTTTTTTTTTTTTTTAATATCAGGAGCTTTAGCAAGAAAATACATGTAATAATTAAAAGAATACGTACTAACTACACTGTAATTCTTGGGTACCTTAAAGTTATTGTCTATGTTGATTCTGTAAAGAATAGAAAACTGAAAGAGGATAAGATTAGGCCTCAATAACTCTTTTATGGTTCATTCATTTATTAGTAATGTTACTACCCCATGAAACCACATTCTTTTCTCATCAGACTCAGCGACAAACATCACAGCATTGACTTACTGGGATATTTTAATTTTGCCCAAAGGGAAAACTTAGAACTTTGGTTAAATCTTACCTTTTGAATTGATAAAAAAACTGCTTACGTTGTACAAAGCCCTACCATATTTGTATTGAAGCTTAATGACTATAATATTACCTTGTAAAGTAGTCATATAAGTTTGGGTTTATTTGCTTTAGTTTTAATTGATAATGACATTAAGAGTGTTTTTATAAGAAATTTTAGGCTGAGTTCAAGAAAGCATGAGAACAGATGTATGTGTCAAGGGTTATTTATCCCCAAGACATAAAATTGAAAGTTATGTTTAAAAGAACACTTTTGTACTGACGCTAAAAAAGTTTCTAACTTCTTCATAGATTAGGGTGATCAGTAATGGTTTGTGTCAAGTAATAATAAAATATCTACAGAGATCTCCTCTGGCTCCATGTGGAGGTTTCTGTTAGTTTCAAGTAAAGGTGCTGAACTCTTGACAGGAGATTCAGGCTTATGGGGAACAGCAGTGGGAGATGTAGCCCCTATGACATCATTCAGCACAGCTGAGTCCTGCTAGGATGATTGCTACCTAGCTCCTGCGCTGAAAGGAAGGCCTGAGTCATCTCCACAGAATTGCATTTCCAATGGAATTGCACTCTGGTCACCAGCTGGAGGAACTGCAGGGAGAGGTGAGCAGGGAGAGTGAATGGATTGACAGCATCTGTGTAGATCTGCAAAGATAAAAGCCTAAGCCATGCAAAGCAAGTGTAAAAGCAGAATGGCCTTAGAAGGTGTTTCAGGTGTCTGAATATCAATGTATATATCCTGGGGAACGACCAGGAGGAATCATAGGTCTGTGGATGGCTACAGAAGTTTTACCCTGCTGAGATTATGCAGACATGGGGATTTAACTCATTGTTGGAATTAACAGAAGAATGTGGGGTCTTTCAGAAAGATAGGATGGGTGAGCGTGGAGGAAGGTTTGCATTCTTTGTAGACAGGTGGCTTCAATGCGTGGAGCTTTCCACTGTGTCAAGTGGTAGAGAAGTTGAGAGTTTGTGGTCAAGGAACAGAGGACAGACCAGTGCAGGTATCAGGTGACTGCTAACGATCTGATCAAGAAGACCAGCCAGATGAAACATTTTTTCAGCAGATGGAGAAGACCTCACAGTCAACTGCCCTAGTGCTCATGAGTGACTAAACATACTTTCTGCTGAAAGGGCAATAGAGATTTCTGGAATATGATTGAAAAATGCAGACATTACATCTGTCCTGAAGAAGGACAAGAAGGAAGACCTGTGGAACTGCAGAATTCACCTGTTTTAAATCTCCTGTGAGTCTCTTGGGAAATGATTTCCAAGTTCCGTGATGTTCAATTATAATACAAAATTATGAAAAATTTGGAAATGTAATTTGAATTTTAACCAGAAATTTAAGAAGTGACGATTACTTCTGTGTTTCAGAAGAGAAATTGATGTATCAAAAAAGTAAAGGGGAAGTTAAAGAATTAGGTTAAAGAATTTTCATTAGAGAAAAGAAAAAAATTTTCTGGAGTAATGATGAATGGCAGCTAGGGAGAAAGTTAAAACAAGATGGCAAAGTGTTGAGTAGTAGTAGAGTAAATGATTAGAGTATTAGCAGGGTTTTTCCAAAAGAATACATTACTGATGCTTGTTTATTACTAAAACTAATTATTATACTGCTTCCTAGTATTTATTGTAATGATAATATTTTTTTGAGCCTTTAACAAATCATGATCATGAATAATGTTATACCACATATATGTGAACCTTTCCTAAAAGAATAACTACAGTTTAATTCAGCAAATGTATTATCTAGATAATATTTAAATTCAGTTACTGCTATATGTTACTTTTCATAAAGTTTCAAATGGAAGAACATTCAAAGGTTTTCTGAAACACAGTTTTAAAACTGCCATATTTGCTTATCTAAGGATAAAAAGTAAAAGTAATTTTCAACTACGGTAGAATAGCTATTCATTCATAAATTATCCATGTATGCATTTAAATGTGAGCTCTTGAAAAATAAACGATTGCAAAAATGTTTTTTCTTGTAAGATCTTATACTACCTACAATATGAATTTTCTGTTCTTTGGCCAATGAGTATCACTTACCTCTTCCTTAGCAGGATGTATTGCTACTACACATTATCTGCCAAACAATCTGGCACATTTCCAGTCACAGGGAGACCCAAAAGCTGCTATTTAATTTTTGTGGAATTGGCACCTATGCATGTTTGCCTGTAAAAATATGATTGCTTCCTTCCTTCATTTATTTATTTCCTGACTTTAATAGTTTTGGTTAAAACATTAGTCCAAGTGCCAGAGAAGTTATTGCTAGAAACAAAAACTCTGTGACCTAGAGATTCAAAATGTCAAGAGGGCGGATATTTTTATACAATTGGAAGAGAACCCTTCCTCAGCTTTAAGTGTATGTATTTCTACCCTGATAGTTTACAAAATAATGTGTATTTTTAGAGAATAAAATGCAATGTGCTGGTGAGACTACCGTATAAAAGACACCAGTATCAACTAAAATAAAATCTTTGTCTCATAGACAACAAATTAACAAAGTTTACCTTATTTTAATATTTAATAATTCATAGTCATCATAGGGCAGAACACTGCAGAGTTCATGAAGACTATTAGTAATAGGATCAGATGCAGGCATGGGTGAAGTAGGTGGCTGTCTGGGTGGGCAGGGCATTTACTTCTCCAGGTGGTACCAAGAGTGATACCTGGGATGGTTCTGCAGTCTAACTCCTGCCTATGCAGTGTGGAGACAAAGGAAGAGCAGGATCTGATTAGTCAGGTGATATGAACCTCATTGTGTTCCTTTCTCTGTAAAGATAGGCCCAGTGCAAGCCTTTTACCTCTCTAGCTCTGTAGTTGCAATTTGGAAGAGTTTGTGGAGCCTGTTGAGCAAGAATACTAAAAATTGGTCAGCAGTGAAAAAGGAAGACCATACTTAGAGAGGAAGAGAGTGCTTGTAGAGGGTTTGAGCAAGAAAAATATCAAAGTCTTGAGCTCTACAGGGGCAGAGGAATTGGTAGGGGAAAGGAGATACTACTCCACACTAAATTCCTCCTAAACCGTATCCTCAGTGAAGTCTATCATGACTCTTCTCATCTCTGGATGTCTTCTCACAAAATTTCCTCCTGATTTGTGAAGAATCATAGAATGGTTTGGCTTGGAGTGGTCCTCTAAAGACCATCCAGTCCAACCCCTCTACAATGAGTAGAGATGTGTTCAACTAGATCATATTGCTCAGAGCCCTGTCCAACCTGACTTTGAATGTTTCCAGGCATGGGGCATCAACAGTATTGGATGACATGAAAGCATACACTTAATTCAATAAGTTCTGTAAAACTTGTGGCTATTTAAAGTGGGAAGGAAGCTATTGTAAGTAGGATAAAGGGTTACTGGTAGTTACACATTAGAATGTGACTGCTGCCCCGTAAATATAAAACGATTATAAAAAAGAATTCAAATTATTTTTAAAATAGTACTAGGCCCTGTTCCAAGAACAGACTCATGTCACTGCTGAAATAAAGGTAAATGAGAAAGCCATTTTGATCCAGGGTTTCCCACAGCTATTTCACAGAGGCTTGTGAACGACAAAAAGTAAAGCATACTACTAGGAAGCAGCAGGTAATAAGAGCTGCCCTTGGGGACCTGACCCTGATAAACTCACTAAATTGAATTCCTCTGTCTATGAACAGGAATTTTGTCTCCTTTTTTTTATTCATTCAGTGCTTGACGAAGTCAAGAATAGTTTTTAATTTATTTTTAGTCAATAAACAACACTATCATTTCACATTTATTCAATGATCGCCTCCTTTTCTAAACTGGAAATATTCATGGTACAAAATTTTTAGTTGACATCCCAGATCAAGACGAGTAATACTTCTCTTAAAATCATGATGCTTGAATCATGCCAGAATCTTCAAGTTACTGTCCAGTCTGCATTTGCTATTTCCTTACAAGTTCCATGGTGTTCTGATGTTATAGTATTTTGAATAAGAGATGAAAATGTAAATCTTTTCACCTCTTACACCAGTAATTAATTAGTTACTAACAAATTCTGCTGTCTGACAGGGGCAATCTCATAGAGGTATGATATAGTTTTCTTTTTTGTCTGGGTTACAAGGTCCAGGCCTCTATTTGGTACTGAAATGCACATTTTCCCTGATCTATGGCAATCTCTTGTGCATGTTTTCCATTATTCACCAAATGTCCAGTTTTATATGTGTCTTTTTTTACAGGATCAAGGTTTTAGATTACACTCCTTGCAGTGTCTGTTTTGTTTTGGTTTGTTGTGGTTTTTTTCTTTTTCTTTTTGCCTCACTTCCATAAGTTCCAACTCTTAAGGAGTACATGTGTGAAAAGAAACTGACTTCCTCATAGGTCATGACCTTTCATGCATAATATAAATTCACATATTATGGTTATAGTGTAGCTATAGTCCTTCAAAAGTACTGCAGAGAGCTATTTGACATTATTGTATATAGAGTCAGGGCAAAGGGAGTTGAGCTACAAAGAGAACCAACTGTTTTTATTAATGCACAATTTCATAACTAATCATTTTGTTGGAGCATAATATACATCTTGGGAACCGATATATTTGTGTTAGACGTTTGTAAATCTAACTAAGCATAAACACTTGACTTCAAAGCGTTCCTGTGAGGGAATGATCGTATTTTAACAACGTGCCTGAAAAGATTCATCTTTTTGTTTGAAATAGTTATACCTGAGGGAAGAATTGTACTACAAGGTAAACTCCCGAATATTAGTAGATATGAACATACCTCATTTTGGCTGGCTAAAAATCAAGAGATTGGGCAAACATAGTCTAGCATTGAATACTTCAGGGACCTGCATTTTGTTATGAAGCAGTACTAGAAAACTTGTTTTGCAAATAAAACAAAAAAATACCCCAAAATTTCAGCTTTTGCATTCTCATTAAATACTGAAATCCATAACAGCAGCTTCAAGACCAGATGCATCATCTTTTGCATTGTCCAAGACATGGCAAATGATGCATACACATATAGTCCATGGGAAAAGAAGAGAGAAAGTCATTAATTTGGAAGTTTTCTATACTCCTCCTGCACGGAAGCTGACATATGTTACCTACTCATTTTGGTGAAGCCTGCACACTGGATTAGTTGATATGGCTCATCTGACAATCAGAAATGTAATAATCCCCAAATTTACTAGAGGTGCTAAACTGGACTCTTATATATAGTCCATATCATGTAGCATTCTTAGCTTGGAATCCTTACAATCCCATCAATTTCACTAACAATTTGCTAATACCAATCATCTCTTTTGGAGAATGTGTTGGGTATGTAAAACTACAGGAAGAATGGCTATTGGCAATTTTTCTGAGCTGGGCTCAGAAGTTTGGCTAAAGTTGTGTTGGTGTACCCCACTTCTGTGATGAGACTGGTGTGAAGGAAGGATTGAAGTTGTGCAATTGACTTGCACACTGAGGTGTGCCTTTAGTTGGCTCTGGAATTTACCACATTGCAATGGTCTGTAGGAGCACAGGCAAATATGCCTTAAAATAAGTTGATTTATGAACTCCTGTTTCAAGGTGCTGGAGATGACCAGATCAATGTGTTTCAAAGAAGTAATAAAGTGAGGGATAAAGTGATTTTGTGAATATGTGATAGAGCCTGGTGAACAGGAGAGGATAAAGCACTGCAGTTAAGAATTAGTGATACTGGAAAGCAGTTCAATACTTACAGGGACAAATCAAAGAGCAAAAGACTGTCATTTGAATACGTCACCATTTGGGTACAGTCTGGAGGTACAAGGCAAATTTACTCCCAAAAGAAGTTTAGTGTACTAAACTACTCCTATTAACAGTGTGCAAAGCTGATCAAGTGAAAAATGCAGAAGAAATAATGAGCTATTCAGTTTAAGAATCTAATCTCTGATGTTGTCTTGCAGTTAGCTCTTGAAACTTTTCTTTTTGTTAATATTTTGTCTTCAAAACACAGGGAAATGTAAAGGTATGCTCCAGAAGAATATATGTTATCTGATGCTGGTCTACTTTATGTCAGTACTTGATTAAGTATCCCAATACAATCATACCAGATTGATTTGAGTTTCTATTCTATTTAAGAATTTATATGTCTGTCATGACAATATCAGTGACCTTCATTAATAAAATACCAACTGACTTTAAAAACTTGAGTTTTTTCATGGGTTTATTAAGTCCAAAATTTACACCAGTGCATTTTTCTACATCTCTGTTAATTTTAGCTTCGCATTTCTGTTTGCAAGACAAAAGAAATTATTTTTGAAACGGTGAGAGAATCTGCAAAGAAACTGCTATCTGGCTTTTATTCCTATCAAACTACATGCAAAGACTTAGCTATCCTGAGAGAGACATTAGCTCCAAAAAAGAAAAAAAAAAAAAAAAAAAAGGAAAATTCTACTCATTCCATTCAAACCTACTGTATGAGCAAGTTAAAACTGAAAATACAAAGTTAGAATCAATATTACCTGGCTATGCTATGGTTCCTACTCTAACATCATCAAAGATAATCAATCCTTTCCAAATGCAACTATACCTTGATACTATCAATGGTTGTGGGACCCCACCACTCAGAGGTGTTCTCTCCATCCTGGTGTTTTTTCAGTCATTTTCTAACCACAGGACTTCTAAAGATGCTCTTTGAATGTAAGCGCCGGATCTTGTTCTCCTGTTTGCAGTCCATGAAAACCATCATCCGCATCTGTAGTATTAATAATATCCAGAAAATTAATAAAAGGTATTTTAATATCTGTGACTTCTGGTTTATAAGGCTTAAATGTCAAATAGTAATTAGAAAAATACCCTGTACAATAACCACAGTGTTACTGGAATAAATTAAAACACGTTATTTATAAAATGGAGAGCAATTGAAGCCATGAGGTGACAGTAATCTCTGCTGAAGAGACTGTTTCTTTGGAGATACATTCTGCTGAATTTGCAGTGTTCTGCAAATTTACAGTCTGAGAACAAAAATCTGCTATACCTAATTCTAAGATATTCCCCTTTAGTCACTCTCTTATTACTCTTATTCTTAATGTTCACTGCAACAGGTCCAAAATTTTCATTGTTATAAATTCTAACACAAAACCCAAATCCATTTATCCCTGC
Organism: Empidonax traillii; assembly: GCF_003031625.1. Lineage (NCBI taxonomy): Eukaryota > Metazoa > Chordata > Aves > Passeriformes > Tyrannidae > Empidonax > Empidonax traillii. Next base: position 113,453 of record NW_020955609.1, on the reverse strand, counting down.
TATTTCCATCTTTATGAGCTTTACTGATTCTACCTTTCAATTACTAACAGATGGTTCTGTGCTGTAGGCCAGCAACTACCAAATATATTTTTCACATCAGATTTTACTGGGAAGTGCAAAAACATCTCCAAAATTACCAAAAATTTTCCAATATAACAGAATCTCTTCTAAGGTCTACAGGTGTTAAAATGTATTGATAAGTGTGATACTATTTTCATGGCTTATTCGTACAAATATCTCAAAAGACTAGCAATTGGCATCAACAAATAAGCCAGTAACATTAATAGCTGTTTATTATTGATTTCTCATTTCAGTGATTATTTTGTTTGGAAAATCAGTACTTATTAGTCTCTACTTGTGGTTGTAAAGAGTCAGACTTTTGATTTCCCTCACTTTCCAGTAGTGGTTAGGTTCTAATTCTCTTCTCAAGAGAGAAGCTATGATTGGAAATTCCATTTAATGGAGAGAATGTGCTGGAAACAGACTGCCAAGTGAACTTTATGGTAGCCCTTGTGAAACATGGCTTCTTTTTCAGTCAGACTATAAACTGTATATATGGCAATCTCTCATGGGCAAGTACATAAAGTTCCATCAGTCACTGGATTTTGCAGCTTGAATGAGTCAAAGTACAGTCCTTGCTTCATGAATTAAATTAGGAAAAACACAATTTTATTTTAAAAAATAGAAAACGGAATGTTACTCAGAACACAGCTGAAGCCCTTATAATATCTGCAAAACCATGGAAGCAAATCAACAACTCTTTTACATGCTCCCATGTAAATCAGCCACTGGACATCAGGGTTTGGGATGGTCCATTTAGGCTGCCTTTATCTGCCTAAATCTGCCCTTGTACAATCAAGCTAACAAAAACATATCTGGTCAGCAAGCGGTTAGCATGGAGAGGCAACAAGTGGCACTCAACCATGTCTTGATTCTAACTCCCTCCAAGGATGTATCAAAATACTCAAAAAAAGTTCTACAAAAATATTGTGCAGTTGAAGGGTCAATAGTCGGTGGATTAGCACTTAATTCCCTGGAATAGGGACATAGGAATGAGCTCATTAACAATAATATTTACTCCTGGAACAGGGTATAGAGACAGCTACTCTCCTGCTGCTCAGTTTTGCTTCTCTTCTGCAGTCATTCCCCTAGCCCATACATTCAATTTCCTTAGACCGTGGTGTCATCTGGCAATAGTTGCACCTTTTGCAGCTGTTGCTGGATGTGCCACACACAGATCCAGCCAGCACACTGTGCACTTGTGCCCTCTCCCAGGTCCACTTCTATTGTTGGGATAATGCACGTTCACAGATGTTTGTTGCTTCTCTTCACCCATTTCCCAACTCTTCTCTGCTGCATCAATGTACTGCTGGAAGGCATTTTGTGAACTCTTTACAATCTCCTCACACAAAATCATCCTGAGTAATACTATTTTCCTCATCAAATTGAGCTGACCTTAGTGGTTTTGTCAACATTGCATAACAAAATGTAATTATTCACCAATTTTTAAATTAAGAACCCCTAGTATTCATTTGTTTCAAATGAAAACTGTATGTCAGCAGTTGATCTAAAATGAACTACAACTACATTTTTGCTATCTGTAAATTGTTCTCAAGAGTTGACCAATAAGAGCTAGGAACAGTATTTCCATCAAGAGTTCATACAATGGCAATACCTTATGAGTAAGTTTCTTCAGGTGTCATTTGTAGTCTCAATATGTCATCTTCTTCTATATCAAGCACCATTTTTAAACCAAATTTCTGTGTCCTCTGCCTTGAAAAATCAAATTGTTTTGATAACAGTTCCATATATGTAAAAGAAATAAAAGGAGATTATCCTGCAGTAATTTTTCGTGTATCCATTTCTGATCCATTTCTGCTCTTCTCTCTCTGCTGGCAAAGATCAGTTATGCAATGTAGAGGAAGCTCCCAAAGTTAAGTCTCCTTGGCTTTGTGTGTGGATGAGGAAAATTACTTGTTGAGAAGACTGGTTTTTACCTCTCTGAAGAAGTCACAGGAGGCAGTTGACCACAACACATTTTAGCCATGTATGTTAAGCAGCTCACTTTGGGAGATTACTTGGTGTTGTACTACCAAGAAGAAGGAATGAATAAGTGAGTAAGATTTGAAGTCTGGAAAATGCTGAATGCAACTCAGTGAAGTTCAGAAAGGTAGACAGAAAGTAGCTCTGGTTTTGAGCAATCAGTGACTCTAAAATCAGAGAAATATAGAGCCTATATAGAAATGATATGTGACTTCACAGATAAATTAAGTTAGAGAGAAGAAATCTCTCACGTTTTTGAACTACACATATTTTTAATAATAAAAAATTCTATGGATTTAGAAAATGCATCAAGACATGAGATTCAAAAGCTTTTGAATCCTTTAACAAATATAATATCCAATTGATAAGACAATTTCAATTGAATGCAGAGTATCAGGTACGCAGTTAGATATGGCTGAGAAACAAAAGTATTTGCCAAATAGATCTGATGAGCCTAATTATCTAAACCAAAGCCATAGAAATAAATACAGAGAAGTTCATACACAAGCAATCAAAAGAAGGGAGGCATATGGGTAATATATTTAAAATATTGAAAAACTCTAAACACGTATCATGTGTTCTCGTTACATACCACATCAGAAGTCTTAAATACCAGCAATGTTTGCACAGTTTCAAGAAAATATGACAAGAAAATCATTGTTTTGGAGGTGACCCTCACAGGAACAGGAAAAAGATGTCTCTTCCTGCCCTTACCTTTAAAAAATCACTTTGCTTTCCTCTAATTAAACAGTCCCTTTGACTAAGAGAGATTCTTCCCTACACAACATTCATAAAATCAGTTCAAGAGCTGAAAGACAGAATTTAACAACTTTGTGGAGAAGGGATCTGAGGGTTGTCTGATCTCCTAGATCTGAGTTGCCTGTCACCCTACCTATGTCTGGACTGCTGTGAGAATGGCACAGTATGTTCTCAGGTTACCAAGTTGATTTTAATACTCATTGATATGTAGGATTAGAGAGTTCAGCTCTGCTGAAGTTAGGACTTTAATGTGTTTCCTGTAATGGAAACAATTAGAAAAGAAAAACACAAGACAAGAAAACACAATTCCAGACTATATTTATCAATTCACGGCTATTTGAAGAGCCTCTCATCATTTTGGCCAAAAATGAGGGTGGCCATTTAACCTTTCCTCTCTTCTGGCTTCTCTCATGACACAAAAAGCTCTGAGAGCTACCTATTTCCTCTTCCTGGCATTAAGAAGTGGACTTTCTTCTCCCCAGTATTCAACCCATATGAGGGGCAGACAGCTGTGCTTTTCAAGCCTTCAAACTCTGCTTCCACTCCCCAGCTTGCCTTATTTTCCTATTTTGTTTGCTTAACTTAGATTATTTGTTCCGTATTTCCTGCTGCCTCCATAACCAATTAATTAAGAACCATGAGTTAGACTACATGACCCCAAAGGCACCTTCCAACTTTGTGTTCCCTGAAAACATCAATACATTTCACACCTTGAAAAACTGTGCTTATAGTAATCTTGCTAAACTTTAAAATATGGAAAAATGGCATAGTCAACAAGTCCTTGTTGGCAGAAATTGCACCTTGTTACTTGTTGCAAGTCTTTGTTACTTCTGTAACACAGAAGCAGTTGAAACCAGGTTTCTGAATATAATATATCTGGCAAGCATCTTGTTTGAATGATACTGAACCCACCAAGGGCTGGTTTATTTCATTTATGGATATGCAGATTGTCCTTAATTTCCCCATGGACACTTACATCTTCTGTCCGGTTTGTTTGCCTGAGGAAACAGAAAATCAAAGGTGGATTATAACTGAATCAAACCAGCTTACTGTTCTATCCCTAGGAAAATGCAATTACACATTTCCTCTATAGATGGAATTTGAAAACAAGCTATACTTGACCCTTTGACAAAAATTTTTCACAGTATGAAGTATGGTGCTCTTTTCCTCCTAGAGTATAGTAATCCTATCTTTCCTGTGTAACAACTGTGCAGTCAAATTGTAAGCTTAAAAAAAATTGTCTAAAATTACATGCAGCTTTGCACTTTGAGTAAATAGTAAAAGAATATTTTTTTATCTGCATAGTATGTATTCTGGATTTTTTTCCTGCCATTAAAAATCTGTTTGTTAACTTCTTATTTTTTTCTAAATCTGAACATCTGTCTAAAATTTTACTTTATAGGTTCCTAGTGTGATTGTACTATCTGGGAATATTGTGCCAATTTCACCTGTATGCACAACAATTTCCCCTGAACCACATCCATAGCTTTTTAGAAAAGACAATTGTCAGCTGCAGCACTGAAACACGATATTTACTCACCCACCACCTCAAGAATACACAGTTCAAGTCTATGGAAAGAAACATGGGGTCTTTGTTTCTACAGGTGACTGGATTACCCCTTAGCATCAGTTGTGTTACTGAGGGTTGCAGATATCATGCTTGATCCAGATAGTTCTATTTTTCTTTTGCTGTCTATT
>NW_020955609.1:55837-108019 GCF_003031625.1 Empidonax traillii | reverse complement strand
AAAAGCTATAAATCCATGTCACAGGAGAAAAGGACTGCATGGATTTATGCCAGTGACAAAAGAATTTTGAGTCAAGTAGCTTAACAGCAAGTTATATAATTTTTTGTTTTAATAACAGTTCCCTTTCCTTCAGGTGTTAAGTGTGCAACTAAAGGGAAATAAATCATTTTGTCTGGGATACTTCTACATCACTTTGCAACAGTACCTTAAGTCTGTGATCAAATGGCATATGAGAGCATTTTGGGTGCAAACATGGTTCTCTTTTTTTCTTTTTCAACACTAAAATAACAATATTTCTTTATTTTACTCCAACTGCCATCAATGTTCACTGCCCAGTCTGCTGAGTGTTTCAAAGCTGCATTTGAAATCTGCGAATTAGCCACGCTACATGTGAAGGACAGTTTTCTGATGGTGGGAGAATCTCAAAGAATGAGAACTCTCAAGATTTAAGTGGTGCTGCAGGGTGTTAAGCTCCATAGGAGAGTTTGAACATGTCAGAAGTGTCAGGTACTTTATATTCATGGACAATTTCACAAAGGAGTTGATGGTGCTGTCCTCACGTTAGGAAAGGCAATAGGAATCACGTGGTTACTGGTTTTAAGACTTCAAAGAGCTGGACCTGTCATTTTGGTTGCTACAGAGCTATTTATACTGAACTGTTTTAAGGCAAACAATCTTGTCAGTATTTGCTATTAAACTGTTTAGTAAAGACCACATTGAGCTTTTACTCAAGAACTGTAATGTTCCCAAAACACTGACAATTTGCATGAAAGCCTTGAGGCAATATGCTAAGTTGATATAAGTTAAAACATCTGTTGCAGAATTTATCCCTGGGCTAGAGTTGGCATGGGGGAGAGAAACAGATTTACCACTCAGCTATAGAAACCTGTTGCAGGGAAATAATTGCTGAGCTTCCCTTCTTCTTAATATTTTTCCTAATATCAAAGGCAGTACTTTTTTTCATTAAAATGAAAAGAATGCTGCATATCCTGTATGTTAACAGAGAAAATTACAAGCAGGTTTCTAGCACCTCTTTGTTTTAAATTTCATTTGCAAGTCTGTCATATCATATGAAGCAACATGCAGTTTATTAATAACTACCAGGTATTCCAGGTTGGGACTTATTCATAATCTCTAAGTGAAGCTCTCCCACTTGATGTAAAACACCTAACACACCACACCAGCAGCTCTGGATGTTACATCACTGAACGAGCTTGGTTTTTCTCTGTGCAGTCAATCCACCTCTAAATGGAACAGTTTCAAACAAAAGAGCTGGAAAACCCTGTCTGCACACAACTTTGCCCTCTAACTTGGCAAAGAAGTGTGAATTTGGCAATGAGTATGAATTATCCCAAGAAATTGAAGGATTTCAGACTGGACCTTAGACTGATCAGAACTGACCTAATAGGTTATATTTTTCTTTCCTGCTGTGCTTTATTTGTGAATAGCATTACATGCTTATCTAACAGAATGCTTCTCTTCGCCATGGGGTCCAGAGAAACATAAATCTACCCGACACGTTAGCTGTGGACATCACAGAGTTCCTCTGCCAGCTCTCTGAGCTCACAGACACAAGCCAGCTGTGGCCTGGAAGCTATAGATCCAATTTAGCATGGCTTTGTGCCAAAACTAAAACATCTTGCCTCAACAGAGCTATGTTAATGCCTAGATGGCTTCTGGATTGCAACAGGCAAGCATGGCCCATTGCAGTATGGGCAGGATGAGATCCCTTGCCTGTGTGAGACATCTCTGTTTGAAAGTCCCTCAGCTGTTTAAGCTAATGGAGTTCACCAGTTCTGTCAGGACTTCAAGACTACTGTACATGCCAAGCAATAGACGAGCAGACACCCTGGGAATTTTCTTCTGTAAACTCTAACACCTTGAGAAATTTAGTCTTCCCCAGGTAAAGGAAAGGTTTGGGGTGTCAGGTAAGGGCTTAGGACAAGAGCATCTTTGTACCTCTCATGCACAGTCTTGTAAAGCAGCTGAATAACCTTAAAAACATATTAATGTATTATAACCTTGAATAGAATTTAGACTAAATATTCTGTTTATACAGTGTATAAACCAGTGTATTCTGCTCAGCCTAATTAGGATATTAATGATGCAAATTTAGAGAAGACGTCAAACTTTTAGACAAAACAAAAACTGGTTTATTTCCATCCAGAGTGTAGAATTATTGTGTATAATTCATAGACTGTGTGTGGTAGAAATACTTTTGGTTTTCAGAATCTTCCCAGACAGGGCAAGCTGACATTCCCTATGTTGTCTAAATAATTCTGAATATAAAGTGCATGTGTGTGAGATTTGCCTTTGATTTAAAAAAAAAAAAATAATTCATTAAACCAAGACAGCATCCTAGTCACATGACTGACCAGAATTAAGTGTTTAACTGTTTTTTGTTGGGCTGTTTTTTTGCTGAGACAGTTCTACTTACTATTCTTGGACTTTAATTACAAATTTTGGGTTCAATTCTGTCAGTGACCAGATTAAGAAGTAATTCAGCCATTGTTTTTTGGTTGGATGAATGAAAATGAAGAGAAATGCCTACAGATACTTGAATGATAGTGTGATTGCTAGTATTGTAACATCATAGAGTATGCTGAGTTGGAAGGGACCCTTCAAGGTCATCAAGTCCAACTCCTGACCCTACGTGGGACACCCTAAGAATCACACCACAAGCATTTCATATAGGCCTTAGATTACTGCTGGAATGTTATTTGCTTATCTGGAGGTGTTGCAGCCCTGACATATATACTATGAATGGGATCAAACACTTCTATTTGTTAAATTATATTAACCAGATAGTAATGAAATAAATTACAAAAGTACAGGATTTTATTTAGCTTGGTAAAGGATGGGGGTATTAGAAAAAAAAGAGGGGGGTATTAGAAAATCTCAGATGTCTGAGTAGGCAGCATTAGTTATCTAAACTGTGCACATGCCCTTCTTAGTGCTGTGTTTGAGGAAAAAAAAAAATACTAATTACTACTACACCATGACTGATTATTAATTATTGCTGTCATTATCAATTTGTTATTTTGAGTAAACTCTAAGGATGCTGTTGCAAAGAATTCAGACATTTGATAATTCATATCAATCTATTGCAATTTCTAATGTTCCAGTCAGATCTGGAAGGGAAATTGTGCTTACATACATGACTATAGAAACCGCTATATCTCAATATTTAGAAGACGGCTCCAAATACATTAGTAATATTGATGGAAAAAAAAATTGAAAAGCTAGTTAGAACATGCCAGTTTCTTTAAAATTACAAATGTAGGTTTGGTAAAATATCATTTGAAATACAGAAGAAATACAGATGACATCTGTAGGAATTCTTCTATACTTCAGTAAAAACAAAAAGAAAATCACATAATCTATCTGAGAGCTCTTTTTAAATATTGCTGCTTTGTTCTTTCCTTATACATGGAAGTACATGAATGTTTTGTAGCCCCTGCTCATATAGGTAAAACCACATTTAAGTCAGGAAACTTTAGACCAGTTTAACTCAAGCTTTGCTACTGCTTTGGTTTGAATCTCCGCTACAATTTCAACTGAGGTATTAATTCTTATTTGATTTTAATAATCCTTAGTTATAAGTGTGCTGAGAGTGATAAAAACACATTATTCTGTGTCTTTAGCTGCTGCCAGCTTTCCTACTAACTGGTGTCTTCCATCAATATATACTCAAGCATAATATAATACCTTAATTTCCATTAATATTTTACCATGCCTGCTCTATTTCTGTCATATTTCTCTCATTCCAATGGTCAAGTTTATGAAGTAAAGATTGTTTCAGTCTAGACAGCAAGCTTAATAAAATATAAACATTTATGGATGCAAATACAATTCCAATGTTTTATCAAGCTGGCCAAAAACTACTCACATATGTCATCCCAGGGGTTTGACTACTGGACTTGGAAATACTAAAATGATTGAGTTGATCAGCACTCTAAGAAAGTAAATGTGTCAATGACTTTACAGGATATCAGTAGTACTGACATACAACTGAAAATACACTGCCACTCAGACTCAGGAACATACCTTACATGAGGTGGCTTAGAGAATGAAACAGATTATTGAGCAATGAATATCTTATAGAACAGTTTCCTACTGAAACACAGAAAGCATTGCTCTCTTACTGTTCCTTATCTTTCATCTCTATCATGAGCTTAAAAGGATATATTTTGAAAGATACCAGTATAGACATACTTTAAGTGTTCGTTCTACTGTTGAACACCATAGAGATGATGGTTGTGAGCCCAGAACAAAAGCTATGACTACAACTCTGGGCAAAGCACAGGACATATTACAGAATAGAAATGAAACAAAGTGCTCCAAGGAGAGAAAAAAGATTGTGAAGCATCAACAGCAGCTTCTACTTCAGGCCATTGCTCCCTTAATTGCCTCTATAGGTATCCATTTTGGTCAGGGAAGAAAGCATGGCCAGGAAATTTTGGGAAAGCCTTGTGATCCCATCAGCCTGTCCTTAAGGAAGGGAATGCCACTACAATCACTCTTTAGCTCCAATTTCTGCTGTAGATTGGGAGAGGAACTAGGCAGACTGGGTTAGGAAGAGGACTTGGGCCAGGGACAAGAGTAGGGTCTCTATCTACAGGCCTTCGTGGAGACAGCTGAGGAATGAATCCAGTGTGTGCAAAAGCTTAACCTTATCTGTCTTCTAAATTCCTTATATAAAAGCATGTGCAATCTTGAATGTCTTATTGACCAAAATATAGAGAGATGTTGGTTGCCAATTGCGTTTCGCTAATCTTACTCGGCTCAGCGGTGCACCATCTGTCTTTAAATCATAAATACACTAATAGGATTTATTCTTTCAGGTTCTAATCACCTAGGCTTGCTGATCTCTGTGTTTTCTTCAATTATTTTTTGACATTGCACACCATCCACCCAGCAGCTACTGTTGTTGGATTATTATACAGAAAATAAAGACATTTAAGTGAAATTAAAGTACAGCTCATTGGACCTTTTCTAAACTCACATATACATATTTTTATACATAACACATTGTATTGATAACTCACTATTTTGACTAACTCTCACATCACAGGCTCATATCCAGCTCAAGTCCACTGCACAAAGCAGGTGCAGCAAACAGAGATAAGTTCTGCAAGATTTTGTTGGTGAGAGTAGATTCTTCCAAGAATAAAGTCTAATTCAGAAGCACTGGTTTTTAAGTCATGGTATCCATTTTTTGATAGCCGGAGTGATTCTTGCAATATATATTTTTTTTCTAAATATTTGCTGAACTACCACTTAAAATTCAAGCAGTAAGGTTTCCACTATATTCAATGGGAGATTATTCTACAGAAATCTCTACAAAATGAAAATTAGTATATTCAGCTCATGAGTTTCCTTTAGGTTTTATATTTTACCTCAATCCTCATTTTGAGATAAAAGACGCTCACACAAATGCTAAAAATATTAACAGGTGAATGAATAACTCCATGGTTTTAACAATATTTTTGCTTCTAAAACACTTCACCATCTACTGTAGCTCAAACCAATCTTCTGCAGAAGGAAGCAAAACAAGGAAAATAAGAGGCTAAAAAATGCCAGAGAAAATATTCTTGGCCTCTTTATGCCTTCCTGTCAATACTTCTAGGGCCAGATTTAGCACATGACTCTTCCTAGAAAGTCCGCTTCTGACATGGTAATACTTCCTGTGCAATACATTTGTAGGGATATACACCTCTGCATAAGACAGGAGAAACAAAGATATCTTAAAGAAAGGATGCAGAACAAACAGAGAAGCTGGGAAGCTGGAAAAAGACTGAAATAAAAGGCCAGAAAAAAGGTTGACCTTAGCAGAATGTACCCAAATATTTATATTCAATCCCTATGGAAAACACACGTCTTGCATCCTCCTTATGGACAGTGAAGCAAGTGTGTCTTTTCCAGCTTATGTGACCATTTATCATCTCCATGATAGTGTATGCAAAAAGACAAAAAAATCCCCAAAAAACCAAAAAAAAAAAAAAAAAAAAAAAAAAAAAAAAAAAAAAAAAAAAAAAAAAAAAAAAAAAAAAAAAAAAAAAAAAAAAAAAAAAAAAAAAAAAAAAAAAAAAAAAAAAAAAAAAAAAAGAAAAAGAAAAGCAAAGCCAGTGAAATTCTCTCTGGTCTTTCCAAGTAATACTCCATTTACCTGGTAAGGTTCCAGTTTCAGCTGTCTTCCCCAGTCCCTAAGCTTGCTTTTAGTAGAAAATAGAGCTTAGTTGAAAACAAAGATCACTACCAAAGGTGCTGACCTTTATTCTACTGTTCACAATTAGTATTTTAAAGACAACAAATGAAGAAAAGCACTGATGGATAAATATCCATAGGAGAGATGGAAAATGAAAGATAGACCATTGTCTTGTATGTTTGATGGTTTGCTCAGGCTTACTGTATCTGTTTTGAAAGATATTTTATGTCCTTTTAATGCTTTAAAAGGACATAAAGGAGTACCTTTTCCTCTGAAGTAATTGAAAGGCTTGGTTTTATTATATTTGAAATATTACTGTTTTCCTATGTTCATCTTACAAATTTATTCCAAGCTCAATTGTTTATTGTGGTATAATTAAACCCCTGAGAAAAAAGTAAAGCCTACAGCACTTAGGTAGATTTCAGATTTATATCCTTGCCACACTAATTATAATAATATTAATGCCAAGCTTAGTTTCCATGTCTGAATTCAAAGAGAAGACAATCAATGACTTGTGGTTCAAATCAACCTTAAGAGATGCACTCTATTTTAGATCAAAGTTGCTTTCCTCTGTACAAAATTTAAATTTATGTATATATATGTATATATTATTTTATTATTCTTCAGTTTCACTCTGAAAGTTATGGAACCAGATTCAAAACCACTTATCCTCAAAGTTAAAACTCCCAGCTTTTATATATCTTTTCAAGACTGAAATTTTAATTGTTGTTTCACAAACTAAACTGCTTTTCAGTTGAAATTTTTCATGTTCTCAATAGCTAATTAAGGTCTGTCTGATCTGATCCACTTTGACCTGGCCAGAACAGACTTTTACGTGGCTTTTGGGAATGGTTTGATTTTTTCCACAAGTTCTGGAAAAGTGTCAACCTAGCATAAAACTTCTTTTTCCAGAAACTTTTCTAAAGCTGGTAATTGAGATTCTGGTCTACACTGCTGTAATTTCAGAGAAAATGGTCCTCTCACCAAATAATAATCTTTATTAATGTAATTAATAAACACCTTAAGGAAAAAAGTTCACATGAAAAAAATGTACTGGTATTTCTCAGTGAAGAGTTGGATTTTCTACCAAAAAATACTGTACAAAGGAATATCTGCAAGATGAAAACTGAATACAGAGAGATGTACATAAGACAATGTAAAAATCACAGAGGTATTAGCTGGAACAAACTTCAAAAGGTCTAGACCAAACTTTCAGAGCTCAACTATTGTCAGCACTAAATTAGGTCTGGAAATATTGAGGTCAGATCAAGGCCATAGAGACATGTATACATAGATATATACATTTCTACATATATCTATCTGCAAGATTACCGAACAATAAGTATGCAGAAAAGCAGAGGAGAAGGGAGTAGGATATGAGGGATGCTAAGGATACAAAGTGAACCTGCAGGTTGAGGTAATATGGAAGGCTATTGCTGCAGTGAGATGTCATTACCGTTTTTTCAGCTATTTTCCATGCAGCTCCCGTGTGGAAAATGGCCTGGCAATGGGGAACATCAGTCTGTGCTGTGGAGGGACATTTCTGTAGTCTCAGGCTGAGATGGGCTGAGATGGGCTGGGGTGGTGGGGCAGGATGGACTGCTGTTGCCAGCAGGTCCCCAGAACTCCCCCTGCTTTGTCTGTAGATGTCTGTCAGATGGCTCACATCAGTCCCCTCACCACCTGTGAAAACCAGATCTCCCTCATGGCATTTCCAGCAGTTTTTCCTGGCCTCTTACCTTGTCTGTCACAACCAGTTGTTTCTCATGTCCTGTTCAACTGCCTTCTCTTCTAGCAACCTAGCCATTGCCTACAGCCCTAATACTGCAGGCTAAAAGAGGATATAGGGATCTTCTGCTAGTTGGAAGAGATCCCAGAAACCTCCACATGAACCAGTCAAAGCAGACTGTCACAATTTCAACCCCCTTGAAGGGAGCAGTATGCTCCCTTCAAACTCTTGAAAGTTAGACAACCCAGGTGCTTACCCTCAACAGACAGCAAAGTCAATTGTTTGGTTGAGGAAGCCAAAATCAATCTTCTTATCTTTGCTTGCTTTTGGATTTGTTTTTTTTTTGTTAAGTTATATTAAAAAAATGGAGACTGATGATTAGTATGACAGAAAGAAATAGTTTCAGACAGCCACAAGAATGACATTTACATCTTCTGGTGGTAAAAACAGGAATAAAAACTACAAACAGTATTTATTTCTAAGCTACTCCATGTTTAAGGTATAATTAACCTTGTGGCTTGAGTAGATTTGCACAGACCATCTGGGCTTTAAGACTCCATGCCAAAATGACATCAAAATATGCCATGTAACTCTCCTTGGCTGCTGGAAATAATAAAATTCTATGTAGTTCTTTATGCTTTACTTACACATTTAGCCTAAGCAGACATCCACTCTCATTTATTTCCATTTTACCAGCTGACATAGACCACATTGATTATGTTTGTGCAAACTCTATTCTCACAAAAAATGTTGTATTTTGTCAATACCCATGATGTGTCAGCCATTAATTTTTTACTTAAGAGGTAACAATTTTGCCTGGGTTCAGCTAGTGATTCATTTTCTGAATTATTAACCCAAATGTATACATTAAGAGTATCTCTTTATCATAAATAATAAAACTATCTTCAGTCTTATGTGGGCTCAGGAAGTTCCACGGCCACAGTCTTCTGCTCCTCTTTCCTCCTCCTTGCACTATGCCCTAGTGTCTCTCATTCCCATCCTAAAGACTTTTTGCTTGCCCCAGTTCTCACCCCACTGGAAATGCATGTTTTAACACATTTTTCCTTTCCTCACCTGCTTAAGAGCTGCTCTTCTACTTAGGAAATGAACAGGAAAAAAACCCAAATCAAGCAAACCCCAGAGAAACCCCATGAATACCAACATGCAATGTGCCTCATGCTACATCCAGTGTATCAAATGGTGACATTAACATAATCTTCTCCTTAGAAATGTAAATTATTTTCTCCATTGCTCCGTATTTTACAACATTTGGTATTGTTCCCTACTTCTTTCACTTAGAAGAAAGCACTTTCAAAGCAATCCATAAAACTCTATACCCTCCTTCTTGCTCTTTAATTATTGTCCTTGTGATACCACTAATTTCTTGTTTTACATATGCATATCAAAATTTATCTATCCAAGTTCATCAGTTTGAAAGAATACAGTTTTCTTTGTAAACTCCCTATATACAACAGAAAGAACAAACTCTTCCAGTTAGAGTTATAATGTAGATTCTGGTTTTATGCAGATTTATGGGATGTCTCCACCTTTGTGTAGTTTTTACTGTGAAGGTAAACCAGAAAAGTTTATTCTTAATTAAGCTAAGATGTATTCAACCCTAAATACATGACCAAATCCCAGGAGCAAACTCAACAACTCCAGCAAAGCTGTTGCTTAGAATATGTTTATGAGTATCTCGGTGTTAGGATTTGAAGCATTACTTTTGGGAGTAGAAATATAAACAAAAAAAGCATTCCTCAGATTATTTTTCCAGCCTTGCTAATTGATTTTGAGCAAAGCAGCCAGTGACAAAAGTAACTAAGTGGTATCAGAATGTACAAGTTAGGTGATACTACTGAAATTTTAAGCTAAACTATCTAGGGACTTTGGAAATAGTAATTTTACTGTCTAACAAATCATAATGAGTTGTTAAACAAGTAACACATAAGAGGACAAGAAAAAAACAACTTAATTACATAGTCTTCTCTCTTTCCACAGTCTGGAACGCAGAAAAAATAAGTTGTGTTTTCAAAGATTGTCTACAGTTAGAGAACTATCAAAAAGATAAAATAAGGGATACAGATTACTATAAATACAAAACTCAAATGCTGTTACTCCTTTTCCACTAGAATACAAAGGATTTTCCAGAAAATCAGTTACCAAAGAATTGGCTTCCTTTTGAGCACCCACTACACTGGCAATAATTTCTAGATACACTGTCAGATTAAAGAAATTTTTGGACCATGTTCAGGTACTTTTTGATGCTGAATGGCGACTCTTCTACACAGATACAGGACTTGGCTTTCCTATACTTGATTAATACCTGGAGACAAAGACTCGGGGTGATAAGTTCTGTCTATAGTATGAGATAATTTCCTAAAATTCTTTGTCATCTTTAAAGTAGATTCCAATCTTTTCATTTCTGCTAATATATGTAAGGAAAGTACCTAGAAGTGTCCAAATACATCCAGATTACACGAGTGGTGTCTGACAACAGAGTTATATTTGGCAATAGCAGCTAGAATATTTAACATTGCCTAGTCACACCAAAAGGAAGAAAATAAGGGGAATAGCTAATGAAACACAAGGCTTCAGTTTACATACTATATATTCTTTCTAGCAGCTCACTAGAATTTCATTGGTGTATTCTGGGAAGTAAAACATTTACATCACATGAACTGTGGATGGCAAAAAGCCTGTTGTGACTCTTACATGAGAGTGTCACTGTGTGATTGTGCTCAGACAATTCTGGTTACTCAGGCACACAGCCAGACATGAGTACAGCAGGGAAACACAAGTTTCACACAACTGACTAAGAGACACGTATGGAATTACTCATATACTACATGTATGGTTGCTTAATGATATGCTGAGATCTATCCTCTGCTATTGTTTTTGACTGTCTCCCTGTTCTTGCAGTGTTCTGACACCTCAGAGTATTCTTCATAAGATAATGAAGTCAACACTGATGCTCCAGACCACTGGATTTTTGTAACTGGAGTAATTGGTTTTCAAGTCACATCTGTGCTACAGAACGAAACATTTTCTTGAATCAGGATCTATTCAATCATCCATAAGATCGAAGGGTCACAATGCATGCACTACTATTGCAGTCTGGCACGGTGAACATTGTGGGCAAGCGCTGCTGAGTGCCAGCTGGCATAAACATAATGCTAATGTGATGCTCTTCTTCTGCATATAACCACAGCTTCACATTCTTTGAAGACACACACCACTGATGTGAATTAGTGCAAATCTGCCCCCTGCAGTCACCAGGCTTTTGCAAACATGGCCTTCATGCCTTTCCTCATGTTTTATATCAGCTGATCCTTGTCATGATTCAGATATACAAAGGACATATGGTGCAGATCTCTGGCATTCAGGGACTCAAATTTGGCCAAACGGGAAGCAAGCCATGCAGGACACAGAGAGAAGGTTACTTTCATCACAAGCCAAGACTGTGGGAACTGTTCTAGACATTAGCAGACCTTTATGTAGAAGTTTTTCAGCATGGAAGATGCATAGCCTATTCCATGTCAGCCAAAGTAAATAGTGCTAGCAGGACTCCCTCATTTTTGTATTTTCATACTAGACATCAAAAACATTTGTCAGTGTGATGGTGATATAGGTATAAATTCAGTGCAAAAAATACTACCTGCATTGATATTTATTGGCAATATTTTAATGCTGCTGGTGATTTTCTCCTGTAGTGTTCAGCTAGGCCAAAAACTGTTGTACATTTCATTTTTTAGATATATCACATTAAGGAAAAACATGCCTACAAAAAAAAAGTATCAGAAAACTTTATTTTTTACAAAATTATTAAATTGGAATTTTCAGTCATAGCCTGGGTTTCATCCTCAGATAATTTAATGTCATGGTACAGCAAGCATTCCTGGGTGGTTTGTAGTTTGGATCACTCTGGAGAGATATTGTCTTTTCTGTTTCTCTCTCCATAGTAATTATACAGGACACACATAGCTGTCCACAGTCAGTCAAAAAACACACAAAATTGTAGCATTAGAATAATGGTGGGAAAAACATGGAAGCTTTTAAAATATTCTTAAATAAAAAAAGAAACATCCATTGTGTTCTGTCAACTTCAGAAAAAGTAAAGTTACACAAAACAGTTGTTTCCTCTATCTGATCTCCTATCGCACACAGGCACTAAGAGGGAAAGCCAAAACTGTGTGATGTGTCATAAGCTATTTACTCCGTCATATAGCAGGGATATTGGCTTGCTTGTGACTGTCCTGTGCCTAGAACAAAGCTGTCAAGAAACAACCTTAATTGTAATAGTTTGGGGAACAGGGGAGGAAAAGATTAATTCAAAGTAGTTTTTATTCTTTATCCTGGAATAACAAAGAGGTTTCTGGCAGAAGTGCCTTTGCATCTGAGATTTTAAATATATCAAGATTGTCTGTATGCTGTAAGTACAGCATGAATAAAATTGCATTTTCCTACAGAAAGGGGTACAAAATCACAGACATACTTACCTATCTGTACAAATCACAGAATATTCTGGGTTGAAGGGGGCCCACTAGGACCACTGAGTCCAGTTCTTAAAGTGAATGGCCCATTTGGGAATCAAACCCACAGCCTTGGCTTTATTATCCCTACACCATAAACAACTGAGCCTATAATGTTTTACAGGACTACCTAATTATAGAGTATAACCATTGCCAGTCTCTGGAAGTCTTATTTAGAAAGAAAGAGGCAGAGTGACAGGCATAGGCTTTAAAGCCAGAAAGGATCATTAGATTATCCAAGTTTTTATGTGTTGCAGAGCAAGACATCTTTGTTTAGCTACTTACTTCCAGAGAATCGAGCATACCTTAATAGATTAACTTTTTTCACAGATCGTTAGTGATCTAGGGCCATTCCAAATTTGAATCTGCATAGCATCAGCTTCCAGCTTTTGGTCTTTATTGTACCTCTCCATACAAATTTATGAAGTCCTTTTGTGCCTTACCCTTGGGAAAGTAATTAAACATGGAAATCTATTCATTACTTGGTAGCCTTTAAAAATCAACTAGGCAGACTGAGCCCTTTAATTCTGTCATTCTAAGGTATACTTTCCAGCTTCCAGACATTTATATTCCTTCCCTGCTCTCTCTCCACTTCTGCAACAAATCTACATATCATGGAGTTGTACGGATAAGATACAAGTATGGAGGCATGAAGATAACTTAAACACTGTGATGCAACATATCACAAAGGTAACAGCACTTTTTCTCTCAGTGAGAAAGTTCATAGCACACCTAATCTGAACACAGAACTCTTCCCAGAGTTTTCAGGAAGTAATACTTCATTCTGTATATATGGTCTGTATTCCATATTTCTACATGTGTAGCTTTAGTTTTGCTAATATTAATGCAATATTAAAGCAGATCTGTTTTATAAATCAGTCTGGACATCAAATAATCTGTATGATTACATTTTTGTGATTACTTAAGGTGATGTTACAAGTGGTAACTTCATACTTCCAAATAATAAATCAAAAATATTTAATAAGCTTTAAAGCACTAGTTGATGTATAACCTGTTTTCAGCAACTCTCCCAATTAATAATGAGTCGTTGTTGGCAGTTCCTTTCAGATCAGTCTGTTAGCTATTTGCAATCTGCCTAAAAAGACAAAATGCAGATTATATAGAACATAGAAAGCAAAATATAAGTCAGATTATGGAAACGATAAAGTTTATTAAAATGAGAAAAGGGCACGTATTACCCTCTTCAAAAACAGGTGATTGAATTCACCCAATGTAGCACATAAAACTCGGATGGATGAATGTCTAGAATTTGGAGGGGGGGAGGGGGGAATGGGGAAGCCCAATCAGAGTCTTTATTTCACATTGGGCCTTTAATATAGTCATTGTCAGTTAGGATTTCATAGACTGTGAAGCAGTGAAGTGAATAGACATGCTCTACTCCCACTTCTAATCTGTTTTTCCAGACTCTCAGCCTGTTAAAACAAACTGCGCTTCTCTGCTTATTTATATACCCAAGTTTGCTCTGGTAAAAAGGTAGACAGTATATAATTTTTAACAAAGTCTACAGCCACAGAAACACCATGAAAACTAAAACCAGAATGCACTTTCCAAGACATGTGGGATCAGAATATTTTAGTTAAAACTTGTGCTGTTACTTATTTTGCTATGCCTAGGCAAGTCTCTTCATTTTCTCCCCATTCCAAAGGTCCCTTCTTCCATATAATTAGATGTCAAAACATAAAACAAATTATCTAACTTTTATCAGTGAAGAGGAGTGCTAAATCTCAGAGTGAGTCAAGTCTCAAGGTCACCTCCCAGTCATTTTCTTACCATTGCATTTTCTTTAGTTAAAAAGTGACAGGAATACTATTTAGGAATGACAGATACACTGTACAGACAACTTCTTTTAGTGGAAGTTTTTATTTCATCTTCTTTGAGATATTTTGCAAATATCATGTTGCAAGTTATTATTAGACCTCATGTTAATTTAAAAATAAAAATTCCACATGACAAAAATATTATCATACATGTGCCTCCCCTAGCTTAAAGCTAGCAATCATCATGATGAAGTAGACATTAAGTTATGAGATTTCCATGGAGGAAAGAATACTGGACCAGTGAGAGAATGTTATAATCCAGCTGTAGCAATAATTCCAAGCAGCTTTCAGGCAGTGAAGTCTTAATAAACTTAAACACTTGTGTAAGCCAGATTTATTGAAGCAGCCTCACATACTATGGTTCTGGTTTAGGGTTTTTTATTCTGGGCAGAGCACCAACTGGAAAGAAGCCTTGGAATATGCACTCCCTAATCCACTAGAGAGTCTACTGAAAACATCATATACCTTTTTCTCTACTTTTCTCTGTCCTTGCACCACACATATTACAAATATTAAATAAGATAGTTCACTTTTTTATAATGGAAAAGGTAAAATTAAAACAAACTAAAATGATTGCATTTTATTCACCAAAAGAGGATGCATGTCACTGAGCCTACACCTGAGACAACAGTTTTCTGACAGTTCCCATGTGAGAATTTGTCATTGCCTTGCATATCTGGAAAAGCTTTCACTGTGTTGTTTATTTTTGGGATTTTTAATTGGGAAAAAGAGAAGTACACTCTACATTTTCTATTTGTATTCATGATATATTGTGTCACTCATTCGTGCTAATTTGGACTCCATAATTTGCCCTATATTTCTCCCTCCAGAGTTCTAGAATGGTTTCTATTTGGATTTTACATTTTAGTCATCTCCAGGAGCTATTATCATTTCCATGATCACTCATTCTGTCAAGAATATAGTTTTCTTTCCTCCTCCCTGACTTATTCATAGAATTTTTTCCACTGGTATCTACATTTCATTTCTGTTTACAAATGTAAAGACATATAAATTCATTTTGGGAGTTCTAACCATCGTTCCTTCCTTTCAAACATAATCCAGTCTGGAATTCATCTCTATTCTTTCCAATAATAATTTATACACATGAAAACAAAGATTGCTTCTCTTTCAAAGCACATTAGTCTTCATTACACTGTGAGGTCTCCAGGATCTCTTTGAGTCTAGCAGTATTCTAGCGCAGTTCTACTCTAATAAACTAGAAACTGTGTCTGAAATAAGCTGTTTTGTATCATGCTACTAAATCTCTGAGCATCTTGCTGCTTCTCCAAAAATCAGTATTACAACGAAAAGATTGAGTGTGACTCAATCAGTGTTTCTTATTATTATTCAAAGTGGGTGATTATTAAAACTGAAAAGAATATTCTCTCAGTTTGTCACTGTTGCTGATGCTTTCAAGTCTTAATTAAAAAAATTACTGGAAAAACCTTTCAATTCAAACTCTTCTTTGAGCAAAGCAGTGACAAGGACTCTGATACTATCTATTAAACTTGCACTGGACCAGAAGAACTGCTATCCATCCTGGCCTGAGTATACTGGACAGCAGAGAACAAGGTAGTTCCCTCAGTCTGGGAACCAATTTTGGTGTCACCCATCAGCAGTGAGCCTGCATATGGTTTAACTGCAAAAATTCAAGCAGCATCATGGATGCAGTTATTTTTTGGGGAAAAATGCAATATAAATCCATAAACTGAAATAAATTCAGTCTCACTAGGACTAACTCAGCCCCATATAAAGTGAAAAACACTTTCTTGTTGTGCAGGTGAGAACTGAATATAAGCCAGTGACTTATGTGCGGTGTCAGTCTGCTGTGTACCCTGGGTTTGGGTGTGATTGGACATATTCAAACCTCTAGCGTTCAGAACCACTGTTTTTAAACTCTGTACTTGGTTATTACGTGTTAAATACACCATGTGCCTGTTTAGTGTGCCCTGGCAGTTGCACAATTCATGTAAGAGAGGTATAAATTAATCTCAGGAATGAAGGAACTCTTTAAGAGCAGGCAAAATTTAAGACCCTTCTCTCCCGTACTGAAAACTTCAGCCTCTGATATCAGTAGAGTCATTTATTGCCTTTCTTTGTGGTATAAGAATGTGAGAGACCTCATAATATTCAGAATTAAGCTTTAATGATGGGCTTTGAGCCAACATTTTCTAAGATCTCAAAGTGAGATATTTCCATGAAAACATTAGTTCATTGTTCAACTGTAACTAAAGTGAATGTTACTAGAAAAGAAATTTCATTTACATAAATTGGAAACATTTATTTTACATTATATTTAGAAAATGTGTTTTAGGAGAGGCAAATGTGATAAATGGAGTTCATACTGCAGAGAACAGAAGACTACTGTGAAATGTGCTTCATGAGAGTGTATTACCATGAGGGAATATTTCAAATAAAGATAGCAGTTTTGTTTGTAATAAATGAATTAGTAATCATTCCTTGAACTAGTTGCTTCATCTATAAAATGCAAAAACTACCATATTCAATGTAAAACTGGACAGCAGTTTTAATGACAGGACTGTTTTTTCTGAAGAAATGTCTTTAATAAGAGGGCATAAAAATTTTTCAATATTGCAAGTACTCAACCAACTACTAAAGTAAAGGGCAGAATTATGGCACTTCCATAGAATTATGGGAGTGATAAGAACAAATGAGCACCAAAGCTAAATTAATTACACTCATTACATTATGTAATGTAGTTACATTAATAAAACTCTACATGGATGGTAAAGTGACCCTGATATAGTCACAAAATACAAATCCTTGGGTCAAAAAGCACATGCTATCAAACGGTATAAACTTGTTTGTTAAACTATTTAAGAATTATTGTCTTACAGTGAAGTTACACGAAAAAAGTTCACCAATTTTTTGCACTCTGTTCTTTCTCTGGTAGACTTTTATTGATAATAGTTTATATCTTATTTTTTTTAATACCTGTCTGTGAGCAGTTGATAAGGTCTCATATTCATGGAGACAGTGAGGAAGTCATATCCAAGACTGTGTGGTAAGTTCAGCTGTTATACGGTTCATGGAGGAGGAAAGAAATTAAATTAGGCCAGCAGCAAATATCAGCATAGGGAATTTAATCCTATACTCCAGAGTATTAAGTGCTGCCTATCCTCACTCTTTATTTGTACCTCTCCTTTTTTTCTTAACATCTTTCCCAGCTCAGATCCAGTGCAGGTAGCCTCTGACCATGGGACAGGGAGAGTAGTGGAACATACGTCAGGTAGATACTTTCTTTCCCAGCATGGCAGCCACTGATCCTAATCCTGTGCACCAACTAGTGCACCAACTTCTGCACTGACTTCTGCGTAGCTCAGAGTCTCTCGTGCCAAATGACCTTGTGCTGGGTAGTTGTGACATGTCTGTGAGCAGCATCTCTATTTCTGCTGACTGATTCAACCTTCTGACCCAGGTGAATCAGAGATCCCACGGTGGAGAAGGAGGATCAGGTGGGATAAAAAGAATGTCCATGAGGTGCTTATTTCTTAGGCTAGGTTGAAATAATTAGAATTCCTACATCTCCTGTGCCCGTTGTATTCATCTGTCTGGTCAACAAGTCTCGACTTCACCTATTTTCTCCTGGAGCTGAAAAATAAATATAGCCATTTATATAAACTTTTAGATACAATCTGAGCACTCACTCATGTTGTTGTTTTACATCTCAGTTACTCTGCCATCCCTGTTACTAGTTCCCAGTAAGTGACCAGTGCCTGTGTCCAAAGTGATTCTGACAGTTAATGTTTTCCATATTTTTGCCTTTTCTCGTTTTCAAGGTCTTCCATGGTATAATTTTCTTTTTCAAGCTAGTGTCCCGTTCCATGTTGAAAGTTTAGTTTCTGACACTTACAAGGTTTTTACACCCTCACCTCTTTCCTATGTGGGTGTAGAGTTAGGTTCTTTTGGATTTTTTTTTAGAAAAGCTTTCAACAATCCCCTCTGCAATGAGAGCCTTCATCACAGAAAGAGTTCCTTTTAAAACTCTACCTGGCCATCTTGCTGTCTGCTGTCAAACCTGTAAGTGATGCATTTAGACAGCTCACAATGGAGTCATTATCCACCTCACTGATCATCAAAAGGCCATTATTTTCACGTACACTTCCTCACACTGTTTTACTCTCTGGCTTTAATCTCTTTGAAATGAGAATAGAGTCTCTGTCCTGCATTTGAATTGCACTCAAAACAGAGACTAGGACACCTTCTACGGTGTTGTGATAAAAAATTAAGACAGCCTCAGCAATAAAGAGAGCAAATTGAACTTTGCTTTATAGTCTCCATTCACACACATCCAGGTTAAATTGCTGTTGGCCTTGTGAATCTCTCTGTTATATGCCAGAGCAACAATATCATTTGCCTACAGTGGTTTTCTTTAGAAATTCAAAAATCTGGAGGAATGAAGTTGTTTGAGAAAGGTGACCAGTTAAATGGAGTGAAAAATTTGGATTAGGCACTACTGTAGCTGCAGCCTCTGTCCCTGTGCAATATTCTCCACCAGGACAGAAAGTAGACACAAAAATTTTGAGCATGCAAAGACAACACAATTATGGGGAAAACAAGAACCAGACTTATTTCTGAAGTCAAAATATTTTTTGATTTAATCAGACGGTTAAAAAAAAAAAAAAAAGAAAGAAAAAAAAAAGAAAAAATAGAAATTATTTGTGGAAATGTGACAAAAACACAGCTTACTTAAATAAGTTCACTTAAGCTTCTTAACTTCTACGGTATTTGGTCTGTTATTCTGTTTCCAAACAACTACCCTCTAGACTTGATTCCTAAAATGCAGAACCATTAACAAATTTTAGAACAGAAGGAATGCAAGGCATTTTTCCGGTTAAATAGTAAATTGAGTGTTATGTTACTTTGTAATTTTTATGCTACTAATTTTAGTAGACTTTAAAAATTATGATGAAGGAGAAGGATAGTGACAAATAAATGAGTAGAGGGATGGTACAGAAAAGCTGGTTTTATTTCCAGTTATTCAGAACATCCTGAGCACCAAAAAAGGGGCTAAACAGAAAGAAGGAATCCATGCCACAGTTGTCTCAAAGAATAATTTCTCTCCAGGGGAAAAAAAATAATTCTAAGCCATTTGCCTTCTGGGAGAGAACTATGGGGTTTTATCCTCTTAATCACTCTATGCACTTTCTTTCCTTCATCAAAATTTTTATTTGTCATAATGATCTCTGCTTTGCATCTTTGTAACATCTATGGACCTTCTCAAAGATGGGTAATGAATCACTTTTCTACACAATAGAAAGATGCTTTTACTTTTACAAAGGTGAAGCTCTTGATTATTACATTAGATTTGAGCCCAAAAATTTTATGAAATAACCAAAATTAGGTTTTCTCGTTGGAATTCAAATATCACAAAAAGTCATTTTCAGGAAAAAAAAAAAAAACAAAAACAAAAAAACCACAAGAGTTTCTCTGCTTCTACTTTCATTATTTTCAGTCCCTTGAGGAGACAATGAAGAAACTTTTATTAAAAATTGGGAAGTAAGCAAACTAGAGTATAAATATAAAAGCAGAAGTAAAAATAAATGCTTTTCTTGAAATTTCTTATTGTCGGTTCTAAGCCTCATCCTTTCTTCTCTGGCTAAAGTGTTTTGGCTGATAATCCCTCTGTGCAGTATGTTACAGGGAAATAAGGATATCCATCTCACCATTCAACCACTAGGATTTCCCATTTGCTACTGTACCTTCAGCATTAATACTGCCTCCAACATGGATTAGAAGGAGACTTGAAAACTTTGCTCTTACCAAAATAATATGATGTCAGAAAGGTTAAAAACCGACCCAATTAATCACAAAAAAAAATAGCACAGGAAAACTTTCTAGCTGGGACTAAAAAGGGAGTAACTATTTCAATGAGCAGAAGTAAGGGGTTGGTTAGAAATAGGTGCTATAATAAATTCTTGCCCAAACAGAACATAAAAGTACCTGCAAGAGCTGTGAGTTGAACTGCCTAGTGCATCAGAGGACACTGCACAACTTTGGTGCTGAAACGCACT
This sequence comes from Empidonax traillii, assembly GCF_003031625.1. NCBI lineage: Eukaryota > Metazoa > Chordata > Aves > Passeriformes > Tyrannidae > Empidonax > Empidonax traillii. Next base: position 87,680 of record NW_020955609.1, on the reverse strand, counting down.
GAACAAAATAGAAATATGAAGGAAAAATCCTTTGGATAATAAGGCAGCTGTTTGTTATGTGACTCGAAATCCCAGACAAGGTTTTCCTCCTATTCTGTACACAGAAAAGTGTTGGCCATAGAAGTTAAAGCGCTCATGAAGCCCTCCGTGAGGGAAAGGATAGAGATAACATCTAATCTGAAGGGGTTATCTTGAATGGTCAGTAAATCTCAAGAACTGTGATTTGAGCACAGTAATCAACGTGTGTTGCCAATTACCCTGGGCCTAAACATAAAACCCTCACTTCATACTTAGTTCTTTACAAAGCAATCATATAAACTCGCAATAGAAGACATGAGACAAATGGATAGTAATGGTTACCAGTGCAATTTGATTTTAAATAAAAAATATGCAGCAGTTGTGGTTTGCATTCTTCCCAAATAGTTCAGATTGATGTGTCACCTGCCAAATTCATTCATTATACCTCTTGGCTTTATGATATTATTCTTCAAAGCATTTTCTCTTCTACTGGACTATTTTATTACCCTCTTTTCATCCTCACAGATGGTTTCTGTTGTTCACACTGTGGGAGCATGATGCATTTTTGTTTGCACCTCCTTCAGCTGCAGAACAAATGGCTGAATAAAATTTACCACTTGAAAATTAAAAGCTGTAAAATACTAAACCCACAAGTTTGAATTTCTCAGTGGAAAATTATTTCAAGTTCACTAGACAGATAAAAATTATGTATTAAATAAGTGACCTCTTAATAAACTTAAATAATCCCTCTTGTAAAATAGTTTATTTTTATGTTCTTTATTCCACCAAAACTGCATTGCAGTTTTCCAGTCTTTATATTTACATTATTTGCAACTCTGTCCATAAGTGCCAGTACAAATGTAACTGATGAAAATCCAGAATAGTCATACAAATGTTCCTGAAAGCAAGGTGCATTTCTGAGCAATTCTTTTCCAATGTGCAATAATATATATGTATATATTAACAAAGCTTCATAATATAAAATATCTTCCATGGCAAGTAAAACTTCCCCACTTACAGCTTATTCAGATTTCAGTTACATAGACTTCTGCATTTCAAGTTAGTGCAAATAATGAGAGTAAGAGCCTGAGCAGAACAATGTAAATACAATGGAACAAGAGAAACAGCAAAATTTTACCAGCTCCCTGCATACGGTTATAACATTTAATCAGTATATCATTAGTATTCTTTATATACAATGTATTTAAATAATTGGCTTGTCTGAACTATAGGCAACAAATTTACAAAATAAAATAATGTTTCACACAAATATGGAATGTCCGACAAATATATGAAAATAAAATGCATCTAGTAACAAAATGTTGTAAATCAAAAAGGTAAAAGACGTCTTCTCTGTTTTTGAAGATTTCAAGGCACTTTCTTGGCAAATCAGAATTCTCTCCTTGGTAGAAAGTCTGCAAGAGAAAAGGACATGCCATTTTATATTTAATTTCAAACGAGAGAGCCAGAGCACTTAGTTTATAAATCACAGTTTCCTGCAGATTGCATAAATCTCAACTCCAGAATGCCAGTGGGTCTTGCCCTTCCGTGAACACTAATGAGTTTTGCCGTGGCAAATCCTCAGCGTCAATGTCAAGGGGTTTAACAGATAATGGTCTGTGCTGCTCCATCTTGCAGGGATATTTCCCTTGCACATAGTCACGTGCATTCCTACATTCTGGGTGTCAGCAAATACTTTACTCCCATTTGCAAGGATCTGAATTAGGAAAAAAAAAAAATCCACCCAAACGTCTAAAAACCACAAGGCCAGGAGCACCCTGCAGCATATGCTTGGCACCCCGGCCCTGAAGCCATCCCAGAGGATGCCCAGGGCCCAGAAACACGTCCCTCCTCCGGCCCTGTCCATGGTGCTGCAATATCAAGCCAAGGCCTGCGCTATCAGATCCCATGGGAAGATAGGTTTTCCACAAGCAAAACTTCATTATGAAGAGAAAAAGACAACGTCTCCTTTATGTACCTGGCCATTGACAGCGAGGAAGGAAAAGATTTGCATGATAACACTTTAGTTCTCTTTTATGAGAAAAAGGCAACCTATTTTAGTACTGGCAAGAGAAACATTTAAAAATAGCTGTCAGTTCCTTGAGTGAGAGCCGCCTTTTTCAAGGCAACCAAGAATATCCAAGACTCTCTAAGGTGTTAAAGTGAAGGCAAATTCCCTTACAGGTAACAGGATCTATGATCCTGTCCTCTCTAAGCTAGTATGAGGGTGGTGAGAAAAACAGATTCCCCATGACAAAAGATGGAGTAGAAGCAATCACAGAATCATGCTAGAAATGCTGTGTTATTGAGGGATGAAGATACGTAACTCCTTTGCTGCACTCTCTATTTGAAGGGAAAAGAGAGTGACTCCTGTTACCCTTCATCCTTCTCAGGAAAATGTTTCCATTCCAAGAAGTATTGGATATGAGTAAACATGAAGATCTGAGGCTGTTTTATTTATAATGGAAACTATTCACTCTATTTGGTGGAGCAAAAGGGTGAGGGAGCACAGAGACAGCTGGGAAACACTCAGATCATAGCTCTACTTTTCCTTTAATGTTTTCTCTATTTTTAACAAAGTAGAGAGAAAACCAGCCTAGATACAAGTTTAAGTGAACACAGTCCACACAATCTGCTAGCAATGCTTACCATTTAAAACCTCCCCTCCCCATTTGTCATGTCTTTGAGTATATTTTTGGCAAGCAAATTAAAACACCTGGCTTTGGAAATCCTAGCAACTTTTGATCCTTTTGTATTTTAAAGATGGAAATAGAATGAGATAGATGCTTCTGTACTATGTGGATATGTAGGTAGATCTTTGACTCATCCTCTCGAAGGAAAAAGAAAAAAAATATTAGAACACCCAGAAATCTTTCTGAAAGCCCTGATACATGAATCCAGAAGTGTAAACAGATACAGATGAGGGACAAACACGGACTAAATAGCGAAAAGTGGAGAAAATAAGCGCGTGCTGGGATGTTGGAAAAAGCTGAGTTTTGAAAGAGAAAACTAACAAACAAATATGAATTTAGGAACCTCCTTTTTTTTTTTTTTTTTTTTTTTTTTTTTTTTTTTTTTTTTTTAAGGGAATTTGGAAAAGGATTCCTCCTTTAGTCATGAAAAGGAGATCCAGGTAAAGTAATGAGATCCCTAGTCAGTCTTCAGTTCAGTGCCCTTGATGTATTCATAAACATCTGCAAGACATGGAAGGCAAGAGCCTAAACAGATAGAAAATAGTTAAGAGGAAGAGAAAGAAATTATGTCATTTTTTCCCAACACTGAAATATTGCCCTGTTCTTTAAAGCATTTTCTCATAGCCACTGAAATGAATCCCACCTCCACTTGGAAATCAATTCAGCTAACACTGACTCATATCCTACTCTTCCTTTCTTATTCTTGATTAATATGAATTGAAGTCTTGATGCAGGAAGAAGTGACATACACAGCTCCCCCAAACTCCAAGCTTGCAGTATTTGTCAGGCGGAGGAGGTGAAAAGAAACTATCTTCAAAGAAATTTAGATAAATTAAATACACTGATTTTATACATTTTATTGATCAAAAATAACCAGTGTTATTTTTTTAAATTAACCTTTGAAAGTGTAACTGTCATATTGATATTCAAACAATAGGAGAAAACAGTTCACTTGGAAATGTTCCTTATGCCAGTGACAATACTGTTTAATTAACACATTTAATATAATCAAGAATGGACTGGGTTCTTCCACAGACTGTTAAAACACAGTGAAGCCTTTAGCTTTGTCATATCTTTATGTGCACTTTTTTCCATCACCATGAAAGGGCATTAACTTTACAGAAATTCTCAGGAGACCACTTGGGAATGAAAAGGGGTCCTGAAGACAAAAGAAGTGACAGGTTATCTAAGAAAACTGTGCTGGGCAGACTTGAGACATTCTGTTTCTTCTATGGTTTAACAAAAAAGCCCTCTGCAGAACGGCCTGAAATAAATGTGCTGATGAAGTCTTCAGCATTTTTTTTCACCAACTAGATTCCCTCTTGAAACTTTGAACAGTAAGAGGTCACCCAATGCATAATTATGGACTGTGGTGCCCCAAGTGACTTGTAGGAAATTATGGTGGGGCCTATCAGACTATCTGTGCTTCTATGTATTCCCATGAGGAACCAGTAAGTCCTGCAATATCAAAGCACTCCCTTAATACCATATTTTTATATGCACACATGGTACAAGTGTGAAGTGAACCACTAGACCATTCCACAAATAAAAAAATGAGTGGCAAAAATGATACTTACATAGCAAACATCCTAGGACTGTGTACACAAAGGGCTCATTGCTAATCTTGTTAGCAACCTTGCACACCTTTTGTAATCTATAAAACAAAATTACCCACAATAATAATGAATCTCTGTTGCCAGATAGAATTTCAGACACTCTATACAGTGAAACTGTTATCTGATGGAAATTCATGAAATTATGTGTGCAAGATGCAATATTAAATTGTACCTTATCCCAGCCAGGGCTCTAGAGAATGTGATGGTAGGAGGTAAATTTCTACTAGGTGGTCCCCTCCTCAGATGTGGAAGACCAGGTTCAACTCCCAATTTTATGTGAAGAAATTTAACTCATTAACTGGGAGGCTATTCTAACCAGCAGTCTATATATGACACAGTAGGAAGTAAGGTTGTTTCACTTAGTATTAACACTGATGGAAATCTGTACATCTGCTAGTCATCAGACTAGAGATACTAGTGTCTCACTTCCAGACTTCCAATCCCTCTCTCTTGTGTCCTTGGTTCAAACTAACACTTCTTTCAAGTAGACCTTGTCACTTCTATCCTTTCTTACTATGGTAACAAGAAATACTTAGGTCCTATTTTATTCTCTTGCTTGATAAATATTAATAAAACTTAATGCAAACTATGCCAAACAACAAGAAACTGAATGCTAACCTGGTTTCAGTTCCTCAGGAAATATTTTTACAGTATATAACAATGTCAGGAGGAGAGGAAGTAACTCATCCTCAGACATCCTGTGGTGGCTAAGATATTTCTGAAAGAAACTATCAAAGCTCCCTAAAGAGATTAAAAAAAGACCTGGGCCGTGATCAGCCTTGGAGCAACTCTAAAACCTGAGTGCTGGTGAAGATGAAGACAATTCTGAAGATTTAGCTCTCCCTTTTACATCTACAGAATATTTCAGGTTGAATGTAACTCAGTGTCTGATTTGGGTTGTGTTGATGTAAGGAACAAAAAAAACCTCTGCTTTATTTTTTTATTTTACAATTTGTTTTGTTTTGATAAATTAAAAAAAGAAGTTCTTCACACCATTCTAATCATAGTGTTGTTTGCAATTTATTTATTTTTTTAAAGGCTACCTTATTAGAAGAGAAATAATAAAGCTGTGTTTCTTTACAAATAAAGTGAAGCACTCAGGCTATCCAAATAATATCCACATACTCTGGATCCATGTATCAAAGCATACAGCATGCAACATGTGTCTTATTTTTGTTATTCATCATGTAATAGATATATGCCTACCCTACTCATGCCGACTTAGAAAGTTATATGTATATTTTTTGAGGATCAACCATGGATTTCTACATTACAGCTTCTGATTAGTGTAAAGGTAGATGAAGATGAGGGCTGCTCCATCCCCTTTCAAAGGCTGAGTCCTCTGAGGTGCTGAGCTATGAAGAGAGAGCACTGTAGCTGCTCACAAAGAGTGCCTCTAAGTGATGCAGTCAAAAAGTGTCATTGGTCTTTCAGGTTAAATCCTGAAAAGCTTCTAAAGCACCCTGGTCCGTAGTTTGTCCTTAGAAATCACCAATGAGACTCACATTTTCTAAATAAAAGATACTGCGTATTTTTCAGTCACTTTCTTTGAATTGTCCTTTGCACTAGAGAATGTGTAAGCAATTTCTATTTAAGGGATTTCCATTTTGGTTTGGGTTTATGTTTGTTTTATCCATTTAATAACATCTTAGAACACTTATTTTTCAGTCTCTCTGACATAATTACATTCAGGTTGTGTTCAAGTAAAGCTTCTGTAGATCTCCTAGAGGAATGTTTTTTGACAAGAACTGAAAGTATCAGTAACAGAAATTAGAAATTGATTGTGTGTTGTTTTTTTTTTTTTAAATGGCCATATAATAGAAAATTATCCTCACAAATTGAAATATCCAAAAAACCCAAGATATAACCACATTATTGAGCATTAAGAGAAGGTAAAGAATGGTTCAGTTTTATCTTATTGCACAAGTTAATAAGTAAAATTAAAGGAAGCAGGAAGGAGAATATGGCTTCATATCTGTCCTCTCCCTAACCATACCCTACGGTTTTTTCACAGTGTAGTTTTCATTTCATTTATTTCAGTCTCACTTTGAAGGAGTTCCATGATATTCAGCTGAAGGCAGGTGTATTAGCAGAAAATCTTTGTGTATCAGAGGACCTTGGGTATGTTTTGTAGCATGCTGTTACATGCTGTAACAGCAACTGTTACAAAAGGACCAGGACACCAAACAGTAGAAAAAGTGGGTTGCTTTTAAACAAGTATCACAGCGAGCATTAAAAGGTACTTTGCTACTTACAGGTTGGAGTTGAGCAGTCCCTCGTGTTGTGATACAGTCGATGAAAGTGCTTGCTACACTCTGATGAAAATGTGACTGGCCCTGTTTGAAAGCAATCAGGAATTAACCAAAAGCTCTCAGTGTCACTGCTCTGCAGCTTCGATCAATGACGATAACACATAGAATAAAATTCCTTTTTTCTTGGGTAAAATTGCATTTAGTCTTTTTATTATCTTAATCAACTATAATGCAATAGGTATAATAATGCTACTGAAGTAACAGAAATAAATATTATTGCAATGCCTTTATGGTCATGATATGAGAAACAGAAGAATGACCCATGGAAATGATGGGCTGGTTTAGCCTTGAAATTCCAGTAATTCAAAATTAGCACTAAAGATTCTTATATGGTGAAAAATAGAAAGGTGCAACTACAGTAGAATTTACCTGACTCAGTAGTTGTCGGTAGTCTTATTTTAAAAGTAACAAAGCATTTGGAATGCAGATATTATTTCTAAAGATAAATAAAAGCAACATTTTCAGCAAACATGAGTTTCTAATCCCTGGAAAGATGAAGTACTTTCATGTACTAATGCTTCTAATTTGCACATAGATGGTTTATGAAGTTCTTAATATACAGTGTGGGTGTTGAAGAAAAAAAAAAAAAGACAGCTGAATAACATCTAGGAACCTGATCTCCTGGTAAAATTGTCCTAGTAAGAAGGGGTGCAAATGTGCAGCAGGCAAGATGTGTTTCATTTTTTGGATGAGGTAAATCCCTATGTGGCCAGGGTACAGTGTGCTGCTTCCTTCTTACATTAATATTTGATAAGAAAGGTATCCCTGCTCACAGAAGGGAGGTTGGAACTAGATGACCTCTCAGGTCCCTTACCATCCAAATCATTCTATGGTTCTATGATTCTATAAAAAACATTATAGAAAGTCAAAGTTAACAAGTTACCAAAGAGCCCTTCCATAATCGCTGATGGCCCTGGGAAAGAATTACTGATGACATTCAGGTTGAAGGGAGCAAAAATGTAATACTTGCATCCTGTAACCTGCTTAGCAAGACTATCAATGACAGCTGGGGGTGAATATCCTGTGATTTGGACAGAAAACGACATAAACTGACATTAACTGAATAAGACTAAATTTAAATCTAAATTCAGCACAAATAGGAACCCTTAATAAAAATAGCCTGTTTCAGGCAATGCTGCAAAAAAGATCCACAGGAAGCACACTGTGTTGGCTAACTTTCCTGTCAGAGGAAATAGCAAGCATTTCTAGGCAAAAAATTACTTATTTCATAACTTGAAAAGTGGTTTATTAGCCTGGTAAAATATACCAAGCTAATTCTCTCTGGATAGTGAAGCCAGACTGCCATGAACTCAAGAGAAGATTCCTCTCTAAGACAGTGAACACACCTAGAAGATTAGATATATTTTACAGTAATACATGGACTTCATTAGATTTTTTCAGACACAAATAAGGTTTTCAATAAACTGAAAAAGTAGCCTTTGCAAGTTTGAACTGTAATGTTGTCACCACTTCTTGTCTGAGTAATTAGGCTCAAGATAAAGTACGTAAAATGAAATTATCCAGAATATATGGAGACAACATTGGCTTTTGTTGCTAAAGAAATTCTATGTCCCTTCAGACAACAAATGGTTTTCTAGCTTTCTTCCCTGTCATCAAAAATAGGCTGTTGATTTTATTTGTGCCTTACAGAGCACTCTGTGTCAGCAGGTTTTTCAAGATAAATTGATAGATTGCTTTATGACTCACAAAATTATTTATGATTTTTCCTATAGTCAAGGACTCTTACGTATGGTTCTTGTTTGGCTTTAAAATGTGTCTACTATTCTTGGCATGCGAGAGGTATACATTAATTTTCTTAACTCTGAAACTGTAAAGATAATGGACTGTAAAGATAATGTTGATTTCAGCTTCTCTCCTTTTTTTCACAACTTCATTACTCTAGGATGTCCTAACTGTTGAGCTAATAAGAACTATAACTGAACTGCTTAATTAATGATAGTTGCTAGAAGAAGGATTACGATTGGAGGTCTAGGCAGAAATTCTGAGCCAACAAATAAAATATAAAATATTTTAGAATGATCTTGCTTTCCTTATTCATTCCAGCTAATGTTAGTCAAGTAATATCAGCAATTTTGAAGGCAACTACTCATGCAGAAAAGGACTAATAATTTAATGATTGGCTATAGAGACAGGTCTTCAATTATTTTTTTCTCTTTCTCTTTTCTATGATTTAATACTCACAAAATACAGCCTGTAAAATTCATGGTTGTTTTTCACTGGTTTTGAAAAATGCAACTCATTCTGTAATCATTTTTTTAGCTTTCCCAGATTCTTATGCTGAGCTTTTTATGGTAGCTGAGGAGTTTCCAAAGTTAAAAAATAAAAAGAAAATTATTAAGTACTAACATAAACAAATTTTTCTTGTCTGTCCTCCCCAGGAGAGGACTGCTACACTACACAGCATAGCATAGTTTGAATCTCTATGTAAATTTTTTTCTCATATGGACTGAAAACGGGCAGATTTGTGATACTTGTTTACTGGCTCTGGCACATTCCCTGCAGTTGCTGTTAGGTTGCAGTTAGCCATTGACAAAATGTACTTAAATCTTTGGGATAAGCAAAGCTTTAAGGATCCTTTCCATGCAAAAGAGACAACAAATTCCCTCCTTTCTTGTCAAGGGCTGCCTGAAATTTCCAGCAAAGAGGAAATGCATAATTATTTCCAATTCTCTTTTTCATGTTCTAGCTGCCAACTATTTCTCTATCTTTTGGTTTTACTTATAAACTTGAAAATCACCAACAGACTTACAGTGTCATACTTTGAGACCTTCATTTTTCTGAATTACAGAACAGTTGGAACTGGAGAATAAAGAATCAGTGAAGCACCACTGAATGTGAAAAAACGATGGAAAGCATCAATAGGATGTTAAAAATTAAACAAAAGCTTTTAAATAATATTTTAACTTAAAAATCTGGGGACAAAATAATATTTTAACAAAATTTTAAATATTATTTTAACACTTACCGTGTTTTGAGAGTTATTTGTTGCTAGATAATTGTTGATTAGTCAATACAACTAGAGTTTTTCAAAAAAATTCTAGTCCTAAAATATGCACATTTAACTTCAAAAATGTTTAACTTGGTGCCAAATCTCAAAGAAAAAAAACTAATGGTGTGATTCTTTTGGCTACTTAGAATAAGCACATGTAGGAAAACTAGAAGCAATCATCTGTCTTACCTGTAAAGTGTTTTATGAACTTGTCTTTTAGACTGGAATCTCTTGGAAAAATTTCTGAGAAGAGAAGAAAAAAGATGTATTTATGTAGCATAGAAATTACAATAAAAGCCCTGAAAACATATTATGTTAAGATGTCTGATGAAAACAGACCAAACAACTTCCCGAATTGACTATGAAATTAATTTTCATAGTTGTGGGTGTGTTGGTGGATGTATAAATGACACTGTGAAGTATTTCAGCTAATTCACAGATAAATACCAAATAGTCATCCTAAAATATACTATTAGATTTTCTGACAATAATTTCTGCTTATCTTAGTTCTGAGTGGGGCTATAAATTTTGAAAGACCACAAATAATACAAATATATTATCATGTTATGACATATGCATAAGTCCCTTAACAAATCATGCAAAACATGTAGATAAACACAAATCAAATACCATTTGCTGGGGTTTGAAATAACAAGTACCTGAAGAGAAAAGTCTCCTAAAGGTCACATAGGCCATGTATATTTTTACTCCACTATTAGTCAAAAATTGGTTCTCCTCTCCTGTGAAAACTGCTGAGAATTTTAAAATGTTCTTTTTCCATTTGTGGCAATCTTTTCCTAAAAGTGTAAGACAGTAGAAGCCTCAGAACAGCCAAAGGAACCATGAAGAACACAAATTGGAGCTAACACAAAAACTAAAGTCACTTTTTATTTTTTTTTTCAATAACAAGCTGCAGAAACTTTCGATGCAAGTAAATATTCTAAGTAAATATTCTGAGAACTAGTACACATGATCCCCCATCTCATAAATAAAACTTTTTTAAAACAGTTTTTCAGTGGAAAAACTATTAAAAATTCTTGGGTAACTGTAATTATTGCTGCAGATAGTTACTGTATATAACTGCATTTTATGTCAAATTCAAAAGAAATACCTTTCTAAGCAGTATTACAGGGAACGAGATTAACTCACAGCATTAGGACCTATTTATTAGGACATATTTATTCACTAAAAATATTTCCTTAGAGCTAATGTAATTTTTTTTTATTCTCCTACTTTTTTGTCATTTCCCCATCTGAATTAACATTTGGCTCAGAAGATTGCAAGTTTTCATTCACAGTATAAGAAGATGTTGATTATCTGCCAAGATAAATTCTTACCACAGGCTTTAGACAGTTTCTCAGAGGTCAAATGAGTGTATTTTTAGGCTGGGATTTTGAGCTAAAATGCCCAAGCCTTATTGCAACTCAGCAATGTTAGGAGGCATACTTTTCTTCAGATTCCTCAAAAAAATCGGTTTTAACTAACTTGGTTCCTTATTGCAGATGAAATCCCTTCTCCATTAAACTTAGAATTTTACTGTCATAAAATGTCAGGTAGTTCAAAATGACATGGAATGAAGATTATGAAAAGGCAAAATGGGGAAACAATCTGCGTGAACTTTGAATAAGATGCCTTGAGTGGACAAGTTCTGACAAATGACCGCAGCTTGATGAAGGTTGGGCTAGGAACTGCCCATCCTTGCTCTGTTAAAGAACATTTAGACACAGACCCTTTCAACGTCCATAGAATTTGCTATGAGAACAGTAGTTGCCTTTTGCCCCATAAAATTCTTTAGTTGCCTCATAAAATTCTTTAGGAAAAATCTGTATACAGCCAAACCTCCATCTGTGAATGCCCAGAAGGTAAAATAAGAAGTAAAAAGGAGAATTAATTTGATGCTCTGGCAAAGAGCTAGGCATTGCAAGCATAAAATTGCAGTTGTAGCCGTATCAGTAATCCTGAGAAGGAACATTGCAGAGTCTGCTTTCCACGAGTAACCCACACTGGCCCAAGGTTCACACCAGCCCAGCTTTGCCTTCCCAAAAGGGAAAACTAGGTCAATTTAGTATTGAAAAGCAGCCGAGTGATAGTGCCTGCGTGCCTGCTGCTCCCCTGCTGTGGCTGCCGTCCCTCCAGGCAGCAATCAGCCTTTCAACATACGCCCGTGTTTCAGCTTTCTTCAAGTGCTCGTTTTCTTAATAATACAGCGCATTTGCTGATAAAACACAACCAGTGAGCCCCCAGCCCGGCATAAAAACAACCTACTCTCATTTGTACAAGAATCACGGGTAGTGCAGGTTACTGTCTGCTTGCTCTAATGGACTGAACCTCCTGAACTACGAATTACCCAGCACAAGCACAGTCATTTTCTTCCATCTTCCAGCAGCATAGACAAGCTCTTCTGTCTGTACACAACTGTGAGGCTGAGGCCTCAAAGGACTTAAAATTTCAATCAAACTAGTGAACATCTTCTTTAGATAGAATATGTATCACTGACTCCTGACCACGCTGCAGCCTGAAGAAGGATATCAAACTCATAGAGGATGCTTTTATAAAGCAATGAAAAACTCTCATGAGAAAGCCCCTGAGCGAGTTTTTCCTGGCTTCTAAGCTCTTAGTTACTCCAATCATATTTCATGTGTTATCTATCACCTACTAAGGCAGATAGTTTAACATCCATTCTCACAATGAATGCACACATCCTCACAATGTAAGTAAAATTCCTTTGACATATTAATTTCACAAAAGAAAAGCATATATAATAAAAGCAAACATACTGAGATAGATTGGCAAAACTACAAAAGAAATGGAAAAATGAAACAATAAAATGTTTGAAGTGTGAAATCCACATGAACAGAAAGTATTGAGTGGAGAGGGTACACCCAATCCATACTTACCTCAAGACCATATTACACAAACTAATAAAATACAGCCAGTATAAACCCCATGAAAACCTTGTTTTGAATCAGCTGGGTGAATATTTAGACTGTGGCATTCTTGTGCCCAGGCTTACAAAGCTTGCTTAGCTCACCAGAGGGACTACATCTAAGTTAAAAGGTACTTTTGCTATTGACCATGTGCATAATTCTGTGCATAATCTCAGTTTATAACCATAAAAACCCCTTAGTTTAAGGATTTATTTCTTACTGATATTAGGACCTCTATGTGTATCCCTAGATAATCACTCTGGGGCAAAATGTTGCCAACTCCTCACCCCTTCCACAGACAGCAATGGCCATGGACTGTTAAATGGTGCAAGGACAGATCTGCTACTGGATCTTCTCCCTAAAATAGTAGGAATATTTAAGGAAAAATCTGGGGACAAGATAAATTTTGAAATTTTACAGCTCTGCATCACAGACAGAATGGTTAAGTTTATACTGCAAAGCTGATTCTAAACCGTCCATACTGTTAATTTTATCAAGATGACACTTTGCAGAAGGTCTCATGGCTTCAGGTAAGAGGTTATTGGATCTGCCTGAGTTTTTTATTATGCTAGGATAAATGGGATGATGGGAAGAGCTGGTAAGGTCTGAACTAAGAATTAGTGAGCTCCAGCTCCCCATTCTCACAGTTTGTTGTAAATTTCCAGAAGCTGATTTAAACCACTGTTGTAAAGCTAATTCCCTAGAAAATTATTATGCAGGTTTTCCAGTTGTTATTCAACACCCAGAAGCTGACATGAATGTTTAATTTTTCACTATTTTGGGTGTGATTGCAAAGAGGTGGAAGACTAAATAAACAGCAGCCTGGTCTCAAGCATGTCCTCAGCTTGCAACATAAGACATAGTTGCTTCACCTTGGATGAGTTTTTCACATTTCTGTGTCCTCTGTTTCTCTTTATTTTAAGCTGTGACTGCAGGTTCTGATTTTTACCCTGTGTTTGCATTGTCTCTAGTATCATGACACCATAATTTTGCCTGGAAAATTCATGTTCTGATGGAGTATAAGTAACAAGGGCTGTGTTCCCAGCACTGAAATAGGCCAAATCCACACAAGAGTTTGTTGACTTGGGACATGAAATCTCCACATCCTTAGGCAACATCACCATTGTGGGAAAAAATTAAAATCTGAATTTGTTTATGCTCCCAGCAGGCAGCTTTTGCGTGTTTTGAGTTTATTCAGAGAAGCAGTGTCCATCAGACAGCAAACATTACTCCTACTCTTGGCCTAGTCCAGGTCTACACCAAGGGCATCTACAACGTCTCGTTGTAGATTAGGTGAGTGGAGAAAATGTGAAGTAGCAGAGCCCAGGCTCTGCTTCATTGCCAAAGTTCTTTAAGATTTTTAATTAAGGGAAAAAAAATTTCTTCATCAAGAATCTCTCTTTGTAGAAATATTTACACATCAAAAAAAAAAAAAAAAAAAGAAAGGCAAAAAAAATCCCAAACCATTTCTCCTCAATTACTTAAAAAAAACTTATGAAGCATTTGTGGAGAACTTCTCTATGGTAGGTAAATGTTTCAGAAATGTCTGTGTGTCCAATAGAACATAAACCCAGAAATTATATCTGTTATCACTATCCTTCTTTCTGCCACCTAAATTATATTTGTCAGATTGGCATGCAGGTGTTAATTGTTCTGCAGAACACACTTCATCTACAGTATTTAAAACTTTAATTTTTTTTTACCAGGTTTAATAATTACCTATTTTCCAGAATATCCATAGTAAATTCAGAATATCCACTGTTAAGTTGTATAACATTCCTTAAAATGACACGTCACATGATGGAATAACAGATTTGTCTTGGTTTTATGTTGCTCTACACTTCAAGAAGTTACTTAACAGTTAGATGGTTTGATTAAATTTAATCTTGCAGAAATTTGTTTACAGTACAATGCTTAGTCCAAGATATTAAATAATAATATTAATATATCTCATTAAATATTAAAATTATTATCTGATCTGATTTGGTTTTATTCAATCAAGTAAAGCCATTTTGAATTAATTTAATTGTCTATTCTTGGGCAAGAACAATGTTTTAGAATTTAGACTATTTGTTTGCTTTTTGTTCTTCTTTCCTCCTCACAGTCTCTTACTTTATAATCCTCTAAAGTCAAATTAATTTTATTACGAAGCAATAAATTTCCACAGATCTTGCATTACCAAACTAAAAATTTCTTCTAGACTAAAGTAAATTTATCTAAATTTTGCACAATGGTCACACATACATTTCTACAAAAATCTTAACTCCCACATATTTTCCTTTTTTTTTTTTTTTTTTTTGGTTTTTTTAAGTATAACATTTAGAAAACAAATGCTAAGTATTTTTTCTATCTGTAAAATAGCAGAAGAAAACTGTCAACAATAAGATGCAGCTGATTCTTCCATTATAAATCCAGATGTAGGCTTCCAAAATATTTTGGCATGAAAATAGCATGGGGGGGGATAATTTTTTTTTTTTATATGATCATTTCATGTCATGAAACTGCTTAAAACACAGTATGTATTAGTAGAGTTTTAGATAAAAGTAATCTTTTAAAGGACAAGACTCTCCAAAGTTTCAACCTGTACAAAGGCTGTATCTGTTTACAGTACACAAACAGATCTTGCAGTGGTTGAAATATCATCCTTCTACAAATATTGGCACATTGTCATCAAAACTGTCTGGAGTACTTACATAGATGTCACATTTATTTGGATGGAGTTTCTCTTTACTACAAATTCTCCAAAGTGCCTAAAGATGGCAACCCTTTCTTACTGACTATACCACAAGGTGAAACAGTAGTAGGGGGAGGTTTGCCTACTTTCAGCAATGTCAAAATGGTTTAGTTTGCACAAAAACAAAATGTTTGTTCATAAAAAAGAAGTGATAGTAAAATATTTCAAATTTTAATTCATAAAGAAATTGATAAGCTCTCCAAAGAATTTAAGCAACAGAGATTAAACTGGATCAGAACAAGAGAATAATATCCAAGTGAAGTGATACGCTAGGAAGATAAATGAATGGAATGACATTGCAATGCCAGGATGAAATTATCCTCAGCGTGATTGTCTTAAATATTTGTGAAATCCTACAAAAGCAATGCTTAAAAAATCCAGTAATACAAAAGATATTCAGAAACCTTCCTTTCTCTGTATGATTTAATCTACATATGTAATTATTCCTACAAATTTTAGGAAGAGATATACTTCCTCAGTTAAGAAGAAAAAGAAAAAAAAAAGAAAAAAAAAAGAGCTCTGCTTAAAATCAAAAATTAAAATAGCAAACAGTAAGATAAGGCATCCTAGTGAAGAAAAAAAAAATGTTTATTTGATAAGAGTTTGGGGTGGGGTGGAGCAAAGCACAAGTGTTTGACTACAGTGGTATCCTTGGGAATCAGATAATAAAATACCCTGTGAATAAATAGAGCATCAAGCATGTGATTACAGATCTGACCCAGGTACTCCTGCTAGAGGTAGACAGAAACATGTGGTCACCACTGCAGGCAGCTGTCAGACAGAGTCGATCCCAATCCCTGGCTGGGGCTCTTTCCACACCATGGTTACACAGCATGTGATAGAACTGCTTCTAATACAGCCCCCAGCAGCAGATGACAACAAGTATAGTTGAATCAATTACATACACTTCTTTCCTCAGTACCCCCAGGTCAATTAAGGTCTCGCTTTTGCACCAACCTTCTGGGCCCATGGTTGCCCAAAGTTCTTACCTGAAAAACTGAGGACTTCCAGCAGCTTTGGCTCGGCTGGAAATGCTATTTTTTCTGTGCTGTTATTCCATTTCTACCAGAACGGTATTATTTTTTGTTCTGCATACAAGAGCCACATTAATATAGATTGAAATGTTTCTCTGGATCCCCCTGAGGTGTCTGAAACAGCAGAGGAACAGAGTATGCACTTTGTTGAAAATGTGTGTATTAGCAGGGAATTGTATTCCCTACTAAAGGACCACCAATTGATTCTTGAGTCTGTAACTGTTCAAAATCTTTATGACGAAGTTGGGGTTGTATTACAACTCTGTTCACAGACTAATATATTTAATGCCTTCGCTATTGCAATCTCCCATAGGGAGGCAAGAAAAAACATTATTTTCTGCAACAAAGAGAAACTCCTTCCATCATTAAAAACCATAAATCATTAAATATTTTCTATTTTTTGTGTTAGAAATAACTGCCTTATAAGAAAATATCTGCTTAAATGGTGTAATTTAATTCTCTTAGACTACTCATCTGCGATTTCTACTACAGAAATAAACTGTATTTCTTTTTTTGTTGTTGTTCTTTTTCTTCTAGTTTTCCACAATTAAAAGCTTTATAATAACTTCTAAATTTCTTAGTAATTTGTTTTTGCTTACACACATGCACCCCCCACGCTTCCCCCAGTAGATCTGCAATTCATTCCTTTAGGCAAGGGAAAATATCTATTTCTGTCTGCAATATTCCGAGAAGTCACTGTGTTACTACTCCTGTTAAGTCACACACACAGTTCCCACTTACTGAATACTTTTGTTTTGAGACTTTGATGTGTACATACTGAGCATAGATGGAAAATGAGTCAGTGCTCCAGACAGACACATTCCTTTCTATGTGTAATATTGCTGTTTGAAATTCAAAACTTACCAGATTTCTCCAAGTGCTGTGTAATGAAGATTACAATAAACTAGTAATTTTTTTCATTTTCTACCAGTCTGCTCTGGTAGGTGAAGAATTATCTAGTATCTCAACATTTTCTGGGGAATAAAAAACCTCAAATAAACCCCCAAATCAACGCTGCTTGGATTCACAGAGTTGAGAGTGTCTGCTCAAGAGAAAATCCTGAATTAATCTATAGCTGCATACCACTGCC
The DNA here is from genome assembly GCF_003031625.1 of Empidonax traillii. Classification (NCBI taxonomy): domain Eukaryota; kingdom Metazoa; phylum Chordata; class Aves; order Passeriformes; family Tyrannidae; genus Empidonax; species Empidonax traillii. Next base: position 70,246 of record NW_020955609.1, on the reverse strand, counting down.
ATCTACTGAATGTAGAATATGTTGAATGTACTCATGGATACCTTCCTGCTCTGAGAGCAGAGTTAATTAGGCTTACCATTTACTCTGTCTTATGGAAGCCCTTTCAGTACCCACAATACAAAGTGTACTCTAGAGCTTAAGGGTTACAAATAGAGGGCGATTAAGAATTCATAATGAATGACTTGGTCAATTTATCTTCTCAAAGAGTAGACATTACAACTTTATAGAGAATATTTGGAATGGACATTGTGATATATGATTCTACCTCATTAGACAAGTCCTAAAATGCTAGTTCTACTCACGTGTCTAACAAATGCTTCCATGTTTAATTATTTGTCCAGATTTGAAATAGTACTTCTAAGGATACTTAAACTAATGACTTAATGTTTACTTTCCCTGGTGTTCATTCCAGAAATATCTTTCAGATGTGAGCATGGCAAATAATACTTTTTAAATGTTGATAAATTGATATATCTTCAAATTCTCCCAATTTTAGTTATGAACACAATATCTGGTGTTTTATATATAAAATTGTAAGTCTTTATTCTGTAACATTCACCAGGAACTCGAATAATGAAGTGGGCTGGGACATCAGGCAGTGGAGAAGTAGAATGGTATGACCACAAAGAGAAAGCCTAACAGGGTCTTCTTTCATAATGGTTGATAAAGTTTACCATGACTGGCAAGAACATTCCAGTAAAAAAGTCAGTGTTACTCTTAAATGTGCTAAAGATGGGCTTAAAAGGAAACACTGTCTTTCAAAATCTCAGCCTGGCATTTAGTCACAGTTTCTATTTTTGTCCTCTTTGCTCTGACAATCATCACATGTAGTGTCAACCACTCATTCTCATCCCAGAAAGTCTACTCACCTATGTCCTATCTCCGTTACTCACCCCTTATACGCCTTATCTACATCAGCTGCTCCCTTAAACCCAGAGGGATTAATATCCATAAGGTATTCACGGGAGCATAACTGCAATCTATTTGGTTCTACCAAAATTGCAGTATTGCAAATACTGAACATTTTTAAAAACGCACAAAGTGTTGTACAAAGGTATTCCTAAAACTGACAGTAAAAACACATAAGGGCACCTCCTACAAATGGTAGTAAAATAAGAAAATGATTACATAAAAAAACATATAAAGAGCAAAGACATACTGCTTTCCTAATTCATCATGCCTAGTTTCTGTCTGTAGGTTTAAATGTCCTCATAACATTTGTTTGATGGATTGACATTCTGCACACTAGAGATGGGAATAGATTTGAAGTATTTCAAACGTCTCATTACTCACCTTTTGCTTGGACGGGAATATGCATTATTTCTTTAAGATTTCTAAAAATAGTCTCAAAATTTATTTTGAAGTGCTGCCTTTTTATAGTGACCAGGGTCAAATTCCACTCTCACAATGGCTGTATAGTCCCCCTCACTCATCAACACCCTATTAATGTAATTGCAAGGGAATTACGGAAGGCATTTTGGACCCAGATATTTTTCAGCTGTGTTGTAATTATGGAGACCTTCAGGTGGGTACTAAGGAAACAGATGACAAACTAGAAATGCTTAATTTCAGCTGGATTTATAGACTTTATTTGAGTGATGGGGCAGTAAACTTCAGCAACACTCTGTTATAAATAGTATGGAAGATGCTGTACATACTCTAATAAAATATAAATAGTAACACAAAAGGTTGATGTGACTTGGACCTTTCTTCAAGAATAGAGGGATATTTATTTATCTCTACTAACTGATAAACAGACAGGACAAGTCTTACATTAGCTAGGTACATTCCAGTTCTTTGCAAAAGGTTATGAACAAGATTCTTGGATGTGTTGCCTAAAACAGCAGGTGGATAGATTTAATAAATCCAATAGGTTTCAGCCAAATTATTCTAGTTGTGAAATACCATTTTCAACAAATCATTATCCCAGTTATGTTTTATGTGCTATTATCCCCATTGGGTCATGGCCTATGAGCAACAAAGAAGGAGGAATTTCTCCTTTAATCTCTAACATTACCGCTCACATGGAGTCCTTCGGACTAAATGAGACATCTTACCTAAAAACGAGGCAAACTTGTAAACATGTAATGGTGACCCATGCAAAACACCTTAAGAAGAAATATTTCTCTTTGCTATAGTGTTTTATTCCTAACTTCCACATTCTTTGTTTTCTGCAAAACATTAAATGAAGTCAGTTTCTGAACTAATTCAATTTACTTACTATTACATTACAAAGGAGTACATACCATTAGAAATTAAATGTCTCAAGCTCCTTGTCACATTTCTGGTACAGGGTAAATCTATAAGTAACAGCCTACTGATACAGCTAGTTCTTATGAAAAAAAATGTCCATTATCTATCCCTTTTTTGGATTCTTCGGGTTGTAAAACACCACAGTTTTTATGAAGATCAACTGAACTTTGGTGTACATCATGAGAGATAACTTTTAAAACAGTCCATTTTTTTCAAGCTTTTCTTTCTGAAGCACCAGAGCTGCAATTGTGCTGCTGTCTCAGAAGGCGTTATGTGCTCATTTGTATTCTAAATTTATACTCTAAATTTCTGCTCATTTGTATTCTAAATTTTCCTCACTGCTGCAGTTTTCTCTCCATTCACCTGTCATATAAAATGAATGAAAGTGAAGTTTGTCCTCTTTTTTTTAAGAAAGAAGACGTTTATTGCTGTCATCCTTGTGCATCTTTGTTAGACCTCACAGGATATATTGAGAGCAGAGTGCCCTGGACAAAGATCCTGTGCTATCATGGTACTCTTGCCTACACAGTCTATCTCAAGCACAACCTGTGGGAAATTTGCCTTCTTTCATGTAAGAGGAGATAGATGAAGTGACACAAAGTCCTCTGAGAAAAACTTTTGTCTCCAGGTTTTTTTATGCTTCAGTTCAGTTTTTCAACAGAAACTTTCATAAAATCAAATCAGTAAGAGCAAACAAAACAAACATAATGATTTCACTTGACTTTGATCTTTTTTGTTTTATTATGTTGCTACCCTATGCTTCTGGGAAGGAGACAAAATTTCTTTCCTTTATAACCCAGCTTTCCGACTTGAACTCAAAGGACCGCCTTTGAGACACCACCACTGCTCAAGTTGTCTCAGTTTCCCACTCTCTGGTGAGAATCCACATTACCATATCTTACAAAAGTGAAAGCACCTGGGACAGTACAAGGGAGGAGACTGGAAAATGCATCCAGAGGCAAGAGAACAGAAGTAAGAGAAATGGGTATAGGAGCATTGTGGTGTTCCTCTTGTTACACTTGGAGCACCTACAAAGGATACAAGGCACAGGAGAAGGACATCTATTTACCATTTCCATCTTTACCCAAACAGGTCAAGTCTTCAGAAGCTATGGAGGAGAACTAATTTCAGCTAAGTCCCTCCAATAGTCTTAGGAGCAGAAAAGGTTGACTTGCAGTCAGGAGAGGATGATAAAAATCTGTTCACATCCATGGGAAGGACCCACTCTTTCCTACCCATGCCTTCTCCCCTCCCTTGTGCTCTGCTTGGCCTCCTCGCCTTGTCTGGTCTCTGCTGAGCTGTGAGTGGGAACAGAGAGTGACAGGAATAGCTAGCAATCGTTGCTATGAAGACAACTAACGGCACGAACAGTAATTCCAGGGAGGCCTTCCCACCTCAGCAGAGCAATGACTATTTACGGCCTGAAAGCGGTTGCCAGCCTCCCGTTCAGCCTCCTCTTAAGGGCAAGAGATTATACCTAGAGTTGGCTACTCCAAGCCTGGGCACTGAATTGTGGGAAAGACATAACCTGAAGCAGAAGGGAGGTAATTCACTCAAGCTACAGAAGAAACATTTAATTATGTCTGAAGTGTCAGTATAGGTGGACAGGGGATGGGGAGGATAGTTTTGCCTACTGTGAATTATTCAGGTTTTACAACACGGGGAATATTATGTTCCTCCTCTTCCCCTCAAACCTTGATTTTTCTTTGCTTAATATACCATTTGTGAAGGGAATGTAATTGCTCACTAAGTGCTTAGACACTGTGTTTTCATTTCTCAGAAAAGGAAATCACACCTTACTGATATTAAAAGACTGCTGTATTATTATCACCATGAACTTGGAAAGCTGAACCCTAGATGTGGTATGAATGCAGAAAACAGCACCTAAAAACTGTCCTATCTGAATCATAATATTTCCTAAAGTATCTTCGGAGTATGTCCAGAAATATGATACTAAATAATTTTTCTATGTTCTATTCCTTTATAATGTCATCAGTAACATGCTGTACCAAGTTATTCATCATCCAGTCAGAATTTGTAAAAATATATGTCAGTCTGTATATTGGCTTTAGCTATTTCCAGACAATTTTCTTTCTGTCACCTGTCTACCAATATTTCACCTTGTCACTAGAACTATGTGAAGGATCTTAGCCAGGTAATGGAAATGTTAGTTCAATTACTCATGTGAAGCCTTCTCCCAAAACCATCCCCTTTTTCCTGAACACAAGATTGCCGGTCAGCTCCACTTAATTTTGATTGTAACTAAGTTCTCAGGTAACACTGTCCTTCTTCTGATAGTTTCTCCAGTCCTGTAGAACCTTTGTGACTGAATGTTAGGGTTTTTTTAAAGAGAATTTTAAAATAATAAAGGAAGAATGCAATAGCGTAATGATAAGATAAAAAAAAAGTTCTCTTTTTTTATTCATAAAGGTAACAAGTATCTCTTAAATGTGTATTACAAGAAAAAGAATCTCTATGAAGTTATAAGGCTTTCAGAACTACAGTTTCCCAAGGGGATACTTATCAGAAAATGTCTTTTAATTGCAACACAGGACTAATTCTGAGGCTGTCAGAGCTGCAATGCAAGACTACTGTAAAGAGAGGAAAATACGTGTACATTTTGATTTGTCTCTTTGAAACTGGCCACTGTCAGAAACTGCTGTCTGAACCTGGAGTTCCAATTTCTATGGTTAGTCACACAAGCCATTGTTTGAATGACACATTTTGTAATAAAAACTAAGAGCAACTAGGGAAGTGTATTCTGTTTATAGTCCTATCTTATGTCTACAGTAAAAAACCACAAAGCAGTTGTGTACTAGCAGCTCTCTGGATTCCCAGCTGGTACAAGGAATTATTCTAGGAACTGGTGTACTCTCAAATAACACATTTTTGAGGGTTGAAAAACACTAGAAGGAGAGTATGCCCTGATTCTGTTCTCCTTGATTTCAATGGGAGCAAAACCACGTCCTCAATCTGTGTGTAATTCACATGATCTACTTAGCTAAACAATTAAGTCACAGCTCTGACATCTGATATTTATTTTAAGTTCTTTGAGCCAGATTCTCTTCTCTGAGCCAACCCTTTTTTCTTTTCTGGTGGCTATAACATCTGTGGATTTTCCCAGCTGGAGATTCTCCCAGCATGAATAAGTCTTTACCTGTCTGGTAAAACCAGGTTTCATGTTATTTCTTCCTCCATTGAACCCTCTGAATCTTCACCGTCTTCTTATGTGAAAGAGTAAGAGGCCTGTCTATGGTTCTCATTACCATGCCTCAGCTATTCTTAGCCTGCATACTTCCCTCTTCAAATTAAAGCTATCAGGTTAATTTTAAATAATTTTTAGGCTGTTTTTACTTAAGTAAAACCATAGTATACCTCCTTCTGTGGTATTTCAGATGACATATAACTGAGGATCTGCCCAAGGCATCTCAGAAGCTCTGAACCATTGAACTCTCTGCAGGCCATGCTTAATAATTTAATCATAGTGCAAGGTCATTCTTAATGGAAAGACCCTCAATCCAAGTATGCCAACTTTTTAAACCCCCTCTCCCCACCCCAGGAGAGCAGAGGTTGTGTGAAAGGTTCTACTGAAAAATGCCACACAGCCTGAATAGTCTGTCAACCTTTGCCTGAGTGGGGAACCTGACTGCCCTTTCTACATTATTGTAGGTGATGCACCCAATGAAAAGATCTTCAAGTGAGACTAGTTTAATGGAGATGAAAAACATCAGGATGTTATTTAACACTGCTCTTATCCGAGTTCACTTTAAGCAATGACACAATGTGGAACCGATCTGCTGAGCAGTGTGAGCAACTGCTGTGGGAAGAAATGTAACAATGCAAAGGCGCTGTGAAGGCAGTATCAATTACCCAAAACTTCATCCACATCTTCGAATATGTTCATATTGTCAAGGAAATTTTCAAGAATTAGACTCCAGTCTCAAGGCGAGATGCACTCACATCCTAATCCCTTCTGCCTGTGCTCTTCTTTGATTACCTGAAATCTGGAGCTCTCCAGAAGCATGTGCTGGTACATAGTGTAGGCCACTGCTCTCACCCAGTGGCACACAGTGGCCTCAGTGTCACAAACAGATATTTTTCATTATAGACTCTGCCTTGGACAGCTGAAAAGTCATTGATTTGAGAAGCAACCGGAAGCAGATAGCAAGAAGATTCACCAAATTAAAAATAAAAAAATAAAAAAAGGATAGTAAGTATGGAAAGTGTAGTCAGGCTAAGAAGAAACAGAATGTCTGCTTGGTCATCCAAGCATACTTATTTCATTGTATCCCCTTCAGCTGCAATATAGTTGTACCCCATATCTGGAGAGAATTCTATTCTAAGGTGTGAGTTCCAGTGAACACTTACAATGTTCACTAGATACCTACCTACCATACCACATTTGTCTTCCACACATGCACTGGAATATAATGGTCCAACAAAGAGGGCTCACAGCTTGACATACCAAGATTGTTGGCCAAGGAAATGAGTCAACTTGGGAGGTAAACAACATCAAAGAGAGCAACATTCAGAATGCAGCGGCCCCTTCTGATTCAATGCTTTCTAATCAACCACTTTCCAATAATTCATTAAGACGTGAACAAAGAGATTGAAACATTGGCTTCTCTTAGGGCTTCAACCAACCATAATGAAATTATAGCAGGATATATTTACAAGGTTGAATATCTTGAACTCAGCTATAATTAAGTTTATTAGTAATTCTTCAATAGCTGCTCAAAAAGCATATTTGTATTAGTTAATCCTTGCCTGTGGAGACCTTTATATTTGCTTGGCAAAAGAACATTAAGAGGCATGGATTTCCTTTTCTTTTCCTCTCTATAAATCCCTGTTTCCAAGAGAAGATGCTGTGAGATGGAGAAATAAACTAAGCATAGTGTATATAATTACTTTTCTCCTATTACTATTAGGGATCACATGAGAATACAGTTAGAACTAGAATGGATAAAGATCTAGATTAACATATTCTGTCAAGCTTTCATTTGAAATGTAAAAAATTACTTAACAACTATGCTTTGCATTATGAGAGTCTGGAACAGCACCACACACATACAGATAAGCACCATGTGCATAATTTAAAAGCATTTTTTTTCTTTTCTCCTCTGTCAGAGATGTGAACATGGAAAACATTGAAATACATATTTATTTTGAAAAGTAAATGAAAAATCTCAAAATAATTACAGATATGATGTATGAATTTATCTAAAAGAACTCTTTTTCTCTAAAGATAATCTGATAAACAGGATGGCATATCCATCAACTCAAATGAGAAAATGTAGGGTATTATAAAACTCTTACTATTTTGAATGCTAAGCTGTGAATATGTACTTGAAGAAAGACGTATTATAATACTAATTGTTCATTAAACTTATGAAAGGTTAATTCACTGAAAATAATGAGACATATAGGTAACACTGGAGAAACTATTCAAGGCATTATTTACTGAAGCTATCTTTTCCTATTGATTTTTTTTCTGTAACAGATAACATTTTCCATTTATTCACCTACTTGAAATCACTAAATTATCAAGGGAGATGAATCCAGAGACTCCAGATTATGCCTTGGAAGTTATTGGAAGACTCCTGGCTGAAAGTAGAACCACTCTTAGGATGAGATACAGACACTACACATTGACAGATACGAAGAGGAAATTCATATCTTGCAATTCTGCAGGACTCTATGCAAAGTACTCTGTTTTAGCTATCATGGCTGCTAATAAATGTAGATTCTGGAATATTTGCATAAATTAAACACAAGAACAGCTGCAATACATCAAAAGCAATATATGAACTAGTTGAATCAATTGAATGAAAGCTGATGACACGTGCTTAACTGCACGCAAGCCAATCTCAGCTCTGACAAATATAGGCAAAGAAAATAGAATTGAGTTTGCCAGAGCTTAATTAGACCCTGCTTTTTTTGAAATATGAATAGGCTCCAGGTTGATTTGCTGTGCAAATGGTAATGTTTAACTGTACTTTACATTTCCTGGGCTTGTTTTAGAAATGTTTCTGTTTCTTTCCGAATTAGAACAGATACCGAACTAGCACAATAGATTAATAATCCATGGTTTTTCTGTTGTCTTTCATGCTACACTACTGTGCCAGGTTTATGCTCAGGCTAAGGTCATTTTACCCTTTTGTAGTTACATGAGGATACATCTACTACAGAGCTTCTTAGACATACTCATATTGGAGGTTTTATCTTCAAAGATCATAAGCAGTGTGAAATACATTCAAACATACATCTCAGAGGGCCAAAAGGCACAGAGTAGAAAGAGCTGACCTTATACAAAAAATCAGAAAGCTTTCCATATCCTGGAACTGAGCAAGTTTAACATGTCTCTGATTTTCTGATACCACTGCCGCTGTTATAATATTTTGAGATGAAGTGTAACTGCAGAGAAAGTGTTACTCTTACTATTCTAGAGTTTTCTATTTATTCTAAGATAACTCTTCCCTTGTTTGTAAGGCTTAATATATAGATTTTCTCTTTTTTTTTTTTCACTCCTTGCTCTGAAAGGAAAAGAGTAAGCTATTCCATCCAACGGTAAAGAAGGAGAAGCAGGGTTAATGTGGAGGTGCTGCTCAGTTCTGGGTCAGTGGACTTCAGCATAAATGTGTAGTTTGGATCTGTTTCAAGGATTTTGAAAACCCTGACTACAGCTTAGATAAGGGATCCTCCATATTTCCATGCAGCTGAATCACATATATACTCCACCATGCAGGTGATCTAGAGCCACCCTGTTCATGAGAGGTACATACAGGTGCAAATTTGCTGCAAATAAGATTCTGCAGGTCTTATCCACATGAATTATTTATTTTATAGTAATCCCACTTCTGAAAGTCTGAAAATTGCCTGATATTTTGTTACTGCATAAAGGGAGAAACCTCTACATGTTAACTTTATGCGCAAACTTGGAATTTGATTATGTAATAATGGGAAGCACAAATTGTGATATCTTGCTACATTAATACTGACCAACAGGTCCATTCAAACTTTAGACCTACAGAATCAAATCCAAGTAATTAGCTTGCTCTAGATTGTCTTCTGCCCCGGAAGATTTTCCTGGAGACTGGAAGAAATGCTCATATTAGTATGTTTTGGTCATAAGTCTTTTTCTACTGTGTAGAAGACAAGTTTGAAAATATTTTTCCTTCAATTTCCTAACCTGAAATTTCAACGATAGCAGAGAAGTCTCTCCCATGTTAGGCATGCTATGTCATTAACAGACAAACAAGTAATTACTCTATCATGATTAGAGTAAGAAGTAAAGAAGTAATTACTCTATCATGATTTTAATCCAATGGGATTTAAGGGTTTTACTAATCCAGTGCACATATCCAGTACTGCCACATATACTGACAAGGATGCATTTCCTAACACTTCATTTCAAAGGTTGCTTCTACTGAAACACATCATAAACAGTAAAGGTTAAGGGGAAAAAGGTGTCTGACTCTTTTCCAGTAGGGTTTTATTCTGCTTTTCACCTTTATTTTACAGGCTCAAGTGAAAAGGAGAACATAATTACATTTGTGCTCTGTCACTCTGAAAGTTGTCTAAAACATGCAAGAAACAGGACATCAGTTGCTCTGCTGATGCAACATTAAATGGTTTTCTTTAAACAAAAGACACAGATTTCAAATTATGTAGTAAGATACTGCATACTAAAATGCAATCTAACCAGTTTACTTGAATTGACAAAGAAAGACCTAATAGACTTAAAGAAACCAAAACAATCAAACAAACAAACTTACAAAGAAAGTTTAAATATTCTTAGGATGCAAAATTATGTCTTTACCATGAGTGGTTTTTGCTTGACTACATATATTTGAACTTTATGTTAAAAAACAAAGTATTAGGATCAAAAAGTAGCTGCAATTTTTAACTCTGAACAGCATTTTCCACTGGTGTTAAAGTCTGTATTAAACAAACACTTTTTTTTTTTTACACTGTTTTAGTAAAATCAGTGGACCACTGCACATCAATTATTCTTGGCACAGCAGACAAAATACAGGGTAATATAAAAATGGCCACTAATCAATCAAGTTCTTAGACCCTTCATGTGTAAAATCTTGTTTATAACCTAGAGATAAGGAATTGTGCCCTCAGTATGTAATCAATAGTCAATCAATGCCCCCACTGGAGCAACTGTTTTCCAATTGACCGACATTAAGAACATGAATAAATAGCCTGTAGGATTTCCACAGAAGTAATAACCTCTAATTCACAAATGACAAAATGAAGCATTCATCTTTAAATTGAATAGAAAACCTAACCAACAACTGAGGCTGTCACGGGAGATAAGCTGCACTTTTTATAGCAAAATGCTTTCCATCATGTATCTTCACCAGATTTCTAGTCATTTTGCAAGTTTCATTTTAACATATGTTCATCACCAGAGTTAACTTTCAGTTGTGGCCTCATGGGCAAGGACTATGTGTAATTGCTTAGGTGTCAAAACAAAAGGAAAAAATGTCCCAGGAACACATGTTTTTCCAACTAAGAGCATATATCTCGTCCCACGTAACACTGCTCTTGTGTGCATACATTCAGGAGATACTATGTTCTTTTTTAGCAGTCTACTTTAGTATTCTCTCTCATCATCAAAACCAGATGTAAGCAACAAATTATCATATTTTTTTTGGCAATACAGTATTAGCCTAATGCGTGTACACCGCATCATTATCACTCAAATTGCCCTCAAATCCTATTAATTAAAAGAGGAATGTGTGTCCCTATATGCAGTTAAACTTTTCATCTTTTTAAAGCTTTCTCCCTGTATACGTGAGTATTTAAAAATCAACATCTCCAGACAAGAAATAGTGTATTTTCGAGACTAAAGGCTATCTATCAAACGATAAATGCATTACAAAGCCTTACACCTGAGCACTACCCTGCTTGCACCTCTCAGAGGCTTTCCATGGCAGATTAAGACCTGAAAACACAGACCAGTAAAACACAGAGACCTGCCATTCTTTCTTGATGGAAAAATCAAATTGTGCCTAAAGAACCACCCCCCCTCCCCATGAAATACATCAACTCTTCAGTTTGCTCACAGGCTCAGGGCCAAGCTAGACTAAATCAAAATGCATGCTGTTCCCAAATTACAGACAGTTATGCACTCAGATCTACTTTGAAACAAAACTTCTGTCTTTTTTGTTATTCATTTCCCTGCATATTGGGGGAGTTCTTGGGTGTACTTCAGGTACTTTAGACCTGGTGTAAAACAATGAAAATTCTGACATTCACTTTTCTAGGGCCAGAACTGTATGCATTAGTAACTGTACCTCTTGTCTTGGTAAATACAATTTTTATAAGAATATCAAATAGGATTAAAACAAAACCCAGAAGATCTCCTCATACTGACTAAAGGAATAGCTCAAGAAAACAGCCTTTCCATATGCTGACATACTGTCTTGCTCCTGGAATGGCACGTTGTCGTCTGAAATGTTTGCTGCTTGGTAAACTGCAGTTCCGTGAGGCCTCTCCCTCCTTTATCAGGACAGCACAGTGTCAGGTCAATACTCTCAGATATTGAGCTCCCTTCTCTGTAATTATTGGGAGTGAGAGCAAAGTCCCTTGCAGAGCCAGTGCCATCATTTCATTTTAAGGACTACTCTGATGGACTTCAATATATTTTAAGCCTCCATGTATGGAACAAATATGTTTTATCTTTGCTCACTTCCTCATCAGTTGTCAGGGTTGGTCCATAGGCTTGACGTTTTCCACCATGAAATAGAAGACTTCTGGCTTATCCTAGATTTCAGATGCCTTTTGTTCAGTGGCCTGGCTCTACTGTCTCGTAATTATGTTTGCCAAACACGGAGTATTGGTATAAAAAGGCATAATGCACAATACACCTAAAACCCCAAGCAGTCAAGGAAAGAAACATAGCAGCGGCATGACAGGTCATAAAAGTATCATAACCGTGAAGGAACTGTGATGATAGATCCAAACATTTGTGTAAAATTGAAGGCTGAAGGAATATAGAATCTCTGCAACCTTTGGGACTTGAATAAATTAGAAGTAAAAAAAGTCAGTATGCAAATTAGAGAAACTGAGATGATGGACATCTTACAGGTCAGGGAACCAGTACAAAGCTAACACTTTCTGGAAGAAAATGAAGGTGAAAAAGAACAGCTGACCTGAAGATAGCAAAGTCAAGGCTCATTCTATTAAAAACTACAAAAATTAAACAAAATACAAAATTTTCTTACAAATACAAATACAGTTGCAAATACGTACATCAGAATTAAACCTATAGCTGTGTGAAACTATGTATTCATTACAGGAAGAAATAAGTAATGGGTCAATAAAAGTGGACAATATCAACTTGTTCAGGAGAATTTATAAAGGAAAGTTTGAGGACGGTTTGAGATCAAATCCTATCAAGATATTTAATGAAAAGTGATTCTTTCCCCTCACCAAAATGAAACATTATGTAACAAAAATCTATCCTGCCCACTTGTACTTTTTAGGTAGAACCAACACCTAATCTTGATACAAGCAGAGATAATGGTTATTTCCACTGAACTCGTTGGGGCTGTTTATATTTCTACCTTGTGATGTGGTGAGATACTCGCAACCCCTCTAATCCTTCTTCAGTAACCACTGGCCTGGGAACCACACTGCCCTATGACATCTTCACTGCTTCCAGTACAATTCATTCCATTGTTAATTTATGAGGATATATTTTCTTTAAATCACTAGATCTTGAATATACAGATTTAGAACTTATTGCATACCCTGTCTGTCTCAACAAAAATAAAGAAAAACATTTGGAATATGGATTATATTAAGCATCCAAAAGCAGAATACATTTTTCTGGTTCTGTTCCAGAAAAGCCTACCTACTAACTTCACTGTAAAAATAATTTATTCAAAAAATAGTTGTAGAATCAGTAGTGCTTACTACAATTCAACAGAATTTACTTGGGTTTTTTAATGTAACAGTTATTCTTGTAAATCAGTTTCATCTACTATTTTGCTAATTTGTGAGGTAATGTCTGTTTTGGTAAAAGGTGATTTTGGAGAAAGAAATTTTTATTAACTTTCATTTTCTTTTAGGTCTCCTGAAATTCCAGCAACTCCTATTAACCAAATATACTAAAAAAAAAATAAATAAACAAAAAGCTATTTCATGAATAGGAATAATAATTGTACAAGACATAAGTATTACAAAGAACTGTGTTACATTATGCCATACATTTTAATTTCCTAGAGACAAGGTTTATGTTCCTCAACAGTCTCCTTTTTCACTCCAGATTCCCAGGAGTGGCTTGGTATCAGGCACCACAGGTCTTGCAGAATTAGGAAGAAGCTGTAACTATCACTACACTTACAAGAGATTTTTCAAGTGAGCAAAAAGAGCAAAAAGAATGAAACATTTCTCATGCCTTACATAAGGATACATGGGTTTGATTCAACTGTGAACTAAAATAAACCTCAAACATATCTTTCAAATCTAATTCATTACGAATAATGGTTAAACTAGCACCATGTCATGGGAAAACTTACAGTTTTCTGCTGCTGATGTGTAAGAAATTTTGGCATAAAACTGAACTCAAGTGTAACCTCTAAGTTTAAATAGTTTGAGGGACAAATTCTCTTCTTGGACATGTCATTCTAAATCTGAAGTAGATATGCTCAGGAGGCTAATTTGAACATACTGGTAAACTGAGAACACTATTTATCTTCATTCCTTCATGCTTGAAAATTAACCACTCAAAATGTTGTGAAATTAATGTTTTAAAATGTGTTGGTCTCCTAGCACAAAGGGAAATTTCAGCCCTCTAACCCTTGTAAGTTTAGATAGCTCCTTTCTCCATTGTGATGGGGAATATGTACGGAAAGAACAGTTAATTCAGACTTTTATTTCTTGAGATTTTTTTAAATCTAATTACATGGAAGCTATTCTGGTTCCATGGAAAGTGTTTGGATAAAAGTAACAAAGAAAATCTGAGAAGAAGAATGACAAACTATTCTAGTTAGCCTGACGTGACATCCAAAAATAACCTGATATTAAACCTTCTCCTTGTGAAAATAGCATCTTCTTCATAAAAAACCTGACCACAGTTATGCATCAGAGGCAGGAGATAGTTAAAAAAAAAAAAAAAAAAAAAAAAAAAAAAAAAAA